>NC_084745.1:9860138-9875138 GCF_033978785.1 Entelurus aequoreus
ATAGAGAACATTACACGCAGCGCTCAAAAACCTGTTGAAGTGTTTTAGTACGACTTTGGTAAGCTACGAAGCCGCACTGCTTGATGGATTGTCAAAGTATTACGGCTCTCATAGTCAGACGTACTGTGCTTCAACATGCGGGTTTTATTATGGTGTGTGTATAAGGACCCCAAAATGGCACCTATTAGGAGACATTATTCACCGTTTTTTTTCACAATATTATGCAAAACCAACTTTTCTTACCTATTAGTACCTGCTGATGTGTATTTGGGATCTGCATAAGTCCCGAAAATGTGCGTTGTAGTCTGAGCCGTAGTCAATAAGCTCCTTCTTTTTCTCTATCCTTTTGTTGTGGGGTGTTCATCCTCCGCCGTTGCCGTTTCTAATAGAAAGTAGCGTACAGTTCTAACTTATATCTGTCAGTACTATGGAAGCGCTGAAATCTACCGGTGCAACAATGATGACGGGAAGAACACGCTGTCAAAGTAGAGGCACGTAAATAAGACTGTCTACCAAACGGCGCATCTTGAAGAAATGGTCAGAAAGCGGCTTGAAGATGGTCCGTAAAACAATCTATGCAACATTTTGACGGAAGAACCACCATTACATGTTATGTAGAGCAGTGTTTTTCAACCTTTTTGGAGCCAAGGCACATTTTTGTTAATTGAAAAAATACGTAGGCACACCACCAGCAGAAAACATAAAAAATGTAAACTCGGTAGTTGATATTGACGGTAAAAAGTAATTGTTGCAATTGTTGGTTATGAATTCAAGCCATAACCAAGCATGCATCACTATAGCTCTTGTCTCAAAGTAAGTGTCACGACATCAAGCTGTGACTTATTTTGAGTTTTTGGTGTTTTCCTGTGTGTAGTGTCTGGCGCTCCTATTTTGGTGGCTTTTCCTGTTTTGTTGGTATTTTCCTGTAGCAGTTTCATGTCTTCCTTTGAGCGCTATTCCCCCGCACCTGCTTTGTTTTAGCAATCGAGACTATTTTAAGTTGTGCGGACGCTATCCTTCTTTGGGTGGAAATTCTTGATTGTCATGTCTTGTACGGATGCACTTTGTGGACGCTGTCTCTGCTCCACATTAAGTCTTTGCTGTCGTCCAGCATTCTGTTTTTGTTTACTTTGTAGCCAGTTCAGTTTTAGTTTAGTTTTCCATAGCCATTCCTGAGCTTCAATGCCTTTTTTAGGGGCACTCGCCTTTTGTTTATTTTTGGTTTAAGCATTAGACACGACGTTTACAAAGCAATTAGCTACCTGCTGCCACCTACTGATATGGAATAGTATTACACGGTTACTTTGCCGAGCTCTAGACAGCATCGACACTTTATTTGCAGATTATAATTACTGCTTTGCACCAAATATTTTTAACCCAAATAGGTGAAACTACATAATCGAAGAGAGTCAGCTCCTTCAAGTTCCTCGGCACCCTCATATCTACTGACCTCTCCTGGACCCAAAATACAACTGCGGTCATCCGGAAGGCCCAGCGGAGACTCCACTTCCTGAGGGTGCTGAGGAAGAACAGACAGGAGAGGCAGCTGATGGTGACCTTCTATCGCTCGGCTGTCGAGAGCCCGCTGACGTACTGCATAACAGTGTGGTACGCCAGCTGCACTGAAGCAGACAAACAGGCGATTCAGAGGGTCATAAAGTCTGCACAAAAAATCATCGGCTTCCCCTTCCCCTCCCTGAAGGATTTACACAACTCCCGCTGCCTCAACAGAGCAAAAAGCATTACCAAGGACAGCACACACCCTGGCTTCCACCTGTTCGACATGCTACCATCGGGCAGGCGCTACAGGTGCATCAGAGCCAGAACAAACAGGCTCAGAGACAGCTTCTTTCCCAGAGCTGTCACCATCTTGAACTCTAACTTATAATAATAATTCACCCCTATACAATATCCTACCCTAATACCCTACTGTGCAATATTACCCTTCGAGTGCAATACGTCCGACACTGATTGTTATTTATTACTCCGGCACTCTTGTCTTGTTCTGTATATTGTACAGTATTTTGTATTTCTATAGTGTTTTGTATTTTGTACAGGATTGCTTATTATTCTTATTGGATAGTAGTCTGTTTATTTCTATTGTTAGTTTTTTTCTTTATTGCCTGTTGTGTAATTTATTTTATTTTATAATTTATTTATTTTTACCCCATATTTGTTCCCACTACCGCACCTTAAATTGGAGTCCTTAATCTCGTTATATGCAAATATAATGACAATAAATATTATTATATATTCTGTATCTCACGGCACACCGGTGTGCCGCGGCACAGTGGTTGAAAAACACTGATGTAGACCACAAAGAAGTGTTTTAAATGTAGAGAAAAAAAAAACGATAATATGACCCCTTTGATGCGCCTTTTGTATGACCATAGACCCGAGACCCGGTGCGCCCTATGGTCCGAAAAACTGGGTAGTTGACGACAAAACAAAATCAATCTTTATTTTGTTTCTCACCAACACGGCTGGGTTGGATGGTGACGTATGCCATCGCTCTGCTCAGCCTCAGCTCCTCCAGAGCGGCGAGCTCGGCGTCCGCCTCTGCTCCAACAAGCACACGGGCTTCAAACACATGCACGCCAACAGTTACAGTTTCAAGTGCAGAGCAACTCACTTTTTTGGATCTCCCGTCTCTTCTTGGGGTCGGGGGGAATAACGGTGAAGGCTTTGTGGCTGAAACAGACACAAATGTGATCATCTGAAGCCGTAAGAATCATTTTGCAATGCGAGGAGTGTGCAACAGTCGGGGTGTACATGAGTGGATTTGAGGGGTCTCCTTTGATCCGCATTACAGTCAGGTCAAAGTTCAAATCCTCAGCTGTTTACATGAGCAACAGATGGCCTCGGCTAAAGACACACACATCCTTTAATTACAGGATGTTTCCATAAAAAGGATACTTTACATCAAAAATACTATGGAGTTACGTCACAATCAAGCCAGTGTCACCTCTGGATTGCAAGCTTCTTCTGAATCTGGACGCCCCCTCGCCCCATCTGCCCAGGACCCTCGCTGCCTTCCCGCCACTGTGCATGTAAGCCCAGCTTTCCTTTTAGTCCGTCGGGTCTGGGGGCTGTGGAGCTGGACCTGGTCCGGCGTTCACAGCTCACCTCGGAGAGACCCCCATTCTGTGGTGCTCTGGGACAGCTGGCTGCTCTGTTTTGACGCAACGGGGGCACTCTGAGCGTTTTGGTCCTGTCTCTTGGCTCTGATGGAACGTCCAAAGTCTGTTTGTGTCTGCTAACCCTTGCGGAATGCATTTTTCTTCTTCTATAGACTCTCTATTCCAAAAAAAGTATCTCCTTCTGACCGGGATAACTTCTTTTTCCAACTATGTAGTCCACTTTTATGTGTCAGTCATCTGGTTGCTATGGAGCTCAAACCACATTAACGCCTCTGAAAAGTTGGATACAAGCTTAAGTAGGACTTCTGGTCAGAACCTTCACAATAAAAGTCACACATTCTAAACCGTCAATGTAATTAATACATGCCAATGAACACAAAGGGCAGGGACACACACAAACTTATACATTTAAAATGTGCAAGTTCATGTAATTTATTATGTATATGTAGTAATCTCTATTATTACATGTAGTTTATATATTTCTAAATAATCAAACTTTTTTTTCTGTTCATACATAAATACTGTAAATTTGACGTTAAACGATATTTCGTTACCCAGTGTTTTTTTATGCAAGTGTACTGTAACCTATTTTTATGGGCTTTCCTCTTTGTGATGTTAAGTTCCTGTTTCTTTAATATGCTGTTATACAGTATATGCCTTGAGCTCTTATTTTGAAGGCGCTAAGAGCGGAAGTGATGACACGTTGTAAGTAACCGAGGGTTTATAAATATCGCCTATACTGTATGAAATTACAAAATAAGAAACACGGAGGCTCCAGTTTACACGGGGACCTCTTTATTGACCTTCTTTTAAAAACCTCCGCTCCACTACAATTAATCTATATTGATATATTATGTACATATTGTGTTTTTTATGTTGATTTAATAAAAACATTTAAAAAATACCAATAATTTTTTTTTTTTTTTAATTTCTTGTGCGGCCCGGTACCAATCGGTCCACGGACTGGTACCGGGCCGCGGCCCGATGGTTGGGGACCACTGGGTTACAGTACTAACAATAAATTGAATCTTAATATATAATAAACATATGTGTGATTTCATTAGATGTATACACTTTAAGGTAACCTAACCTATCCCTAATTTGGTTTTCAGAGGAGCAACTATAAAACTATCTTTCTCCCCGTTTTGTACATGAAAGTTTCTATAATACTATTATTTTGAAGAGCTTGTTTCCGGTTAGTCCCACATGTCATGTCATCAGTTTGACAAAGGTGCAGATTAAAAATCCAGTCGCCGAGTGACGCAGCAGTTTTTTGTTAGTTGACAATGGCTACCCCCTTAGATTTGGTGTTAACTTTACTAAAGCCCGGCAATAAATGTAAAACAAAAAAAAAGATGTTTAATTGAATCATGTATATATTGTTACGTTGTTGTGTTATTCGTTGTCTGTCAAAGTCAGTTCCGTGTCTTGCCCAACTAGCCAATCAGCGTGTGACACGTCATCTAGTACGCTCGTCTGTTTGAGGAAGTCTTCCAGTCAGGATGCTAATTATAGATTAAATTAGTACTAGTTTTATTTTAAAAACATAACATTAACATTTTGTAGATGTTTTAAAAAGTAGGTGATTTTTTTCGCAAGCGAAGGGATGTTTAGTAAAGTCAATGAATGACATAAGAATTAGCATGGCTGCTACTTTTACTTCCGGTGTGGAACTGAGGTTATTTTAAAGAAGTGAATGAGCGAAAAGAGGCGAGAGTCTCTTCTATTTTATTTCCGGTAGTCCTCCGGAGCGGTGAGTGGTGCTGTGCCGCCTCAGTGAACACCATTCTCCCGTCACGTCACCGGAGCTCCACCAGCGGGGCCGAGTTGACACTTCTGGCGGCCTCACGGGAGCCTCCGGCCGGCCCGAGTTCACGCCCACCGAGCCCGCAGGTGTGGATAGAGAGAGGCGGGAGAGAGAGAATGGCGGACTGACGCGCTCCTCCTCCCCTCCCGGAGGCCATTATGAAGCCAGCGAGGAGCGAGCAGCATCAGGCCTAACTTTGCTCCGCGCAGCCATTGACGGACGAGTAGGCGGGTGAGCTCCGGAGGAGGAGGAGGCGGTGGGCGGGCGACGACGGTGCGTGTGGCGGCTGGCTGACGCGCACTTGGCCGTCACACGGCTGGCTGTCACACGAGGAAGTGAAGCCGTCGAACACGCCCATCCAAACATGCACCCTGGCTCGGATGGAAGACCCGGCCGCGACGCGCTGATATCGGGAGGTAAGAAGACCGCGCGTTGTTGTCACCCTCACACTTCCGCTAGCCGAGGCCTGCCTCCATGTTTGTTTTTTATTCCTCCATATTTTTTATACGCGTGTCAGTCTGCGTCCACATCACACCTTCGCATCTGGCCGCCATGCGTGGACGTGGACGTGCACCTGCTTTTCCCCAGCCTGCGTGTTCCCCCGCAACCAGGTGTGCACACTCGGATGGCGGGGTTACAAGTGGACACACCGCCATGTTGTTTTGAATGTTCATCATCTATCTAAAACAGTGGTTCTTAACCGGGGTTCGATCGAACCCTAGGGGTTCGGCGGAGGTCAAAACACACCCGACTCATCGTGTAAAGCAGTGGTTCTTAACCTTGTTGGAGGTACCGAACCCCAGCAGTTTCATATGCGCATTCACCGAACCCTTCTTTAGTGAAAAATAAAATGTTTTGTTTTTTTTTCAAATTCAAGACAAAGTTATGTTTTTGGTAACACTTTAGTATGGGGAACATATTCTAAGTAAAAAAGACTTAATTTAGAGTTATTTGGACACTAGGGGAACATATTCTAAGTAATAAAGACTTAATTTAGAGTTATTTGGTTAGGGTTAGGGTATAAGGCATTAATAAGTACTTAATAATGACTAGTTAAGAGCCAATATGTTACTAATTTGCATGTTAATGAGTAACTAATTAATGGTGAATATGTTCCCCATACTAAAGTGTTAGCATGTTTTTTTTTACTGGTGCACAAAATGAACCGTGCATGAACATCACCTTGTTCAAACAACAAAACCAACACAGTGCATAAACTCACAACAAATTACACACCTGTTGCCGTATCGGTAATACGCCGATAGGGAGAAGTTTGTATTTACACGATGAGTCGGGTGTGTTTTGACCTCCGCCGAACCCCTGAGGCCGACTCACCGAACCCCTAGGGTTCGATCGAACCCAGGTTAAGAACCACTGGTGTAAATGCAAACTTCTCCCTATCGGCGTATTACGGATACGGCAACAGCTGACTGGTTTGCAGGTGTGTAATTTGTTGTGAGTTTATGCACTGTGTTGGTTTTGTTCTTTGAACAAGGTGATGTTCATGCACGGTTCATTTTGTGCACCAGTAATAAAAACATGGTAACACTTTAGTATGGGGAACATATTCACCATTAATTAGTTGCTTATTAACATGCAAATTAGTAAGAAATCGGCTCTTAACTAGTCATTATTAAGTACTTAGTAATGCCTTATTATAACCCTGAACCTCTAACCCTGGCCCTAACCCTAACCAAATAACTCTAAATTAAGTCTTTATTACTTAGAATTAGGGATGTCCGATAATGGCTCTTTGCCGATATCTGATATTCCGATACTGTCCAACTCTTAATTACCGATACCGATATCAACCGATACCGATATATACAGTCGTGGAATTAACACATTATTATGCCTAATTTGGACAACCATGTATGGTGAAGATGAGGTCCTTTTAAAAATAGAAATAATAACATAAAATAAGATAAATAAATTAAAAACAACTTGTGTTTTTTATGTTGATTTAATTTTAAAAAAAACAAAAACCGATACCGATAATAAAAAACCGATACCGATAATTTCCGATATTACATTTTAAAGCATTTATTGGCCGATAATATCGGACATCTCTACTTAGAATATGTTCCCCTAGTGTCCAAAAAACTCTAAATTAAGTCTTTTTTACTTAGAATGTGTTCCCCATACTAAAGTGTTACCAAAAACATATAACTTTGTCTTGAATTTGAAAAAAATTTTTTTTTTTTTTTTTCACTAAAGAAGGGTTCGGTGAATGCGCATATGAAACTGGTGGGGTTCGGTACCTCCAACAAGGTTAAGAACCACTGATCTAAAAGCTTATTTATTTTGAACAAGGTTAAGTACAGTTTCCTGTTTAAATACAATGAGAATGTTATATTGCTCAATTATTCTACCTTATTTCAATTATTGTGCAGAAATATGGGGAAATATATATCACAGCAACATAATGCCTTTATTTCTTTCACAGAAAAGAGCAATTCGTATCATTTTTACAGTAGGATACAGAGACCACACAAATCCACTCTTCATTAGGTCAGGATTATTACAACTAAAAGACAATGTAGAATTGCATACTCTATTAGTGATGTTCAAAGCTAGAAATAAAGTTCTTCCGAAGGACTTACAAAAGTTATTCGCGTTTACGTCTGAAGATGAGAACCATAGAAGGCCGTATGACTTTAAACATCCAAGAGTGCGAACAAATTTGAAACAAATGTGCTTGTCTGTTGCTGGTGTGAAAGCATGGAATTCTCTAAAGCAGTGGTTCTTAACCTTGTTGGAGGTACCGAACCCCAGCAGTTTCATATGCGCATTCACCGAACCCTTCTTTAGTGAAAAATAAAATGTTTTTTTTCAAATTCAAGACAAAGTTATATGTTTTTGGTAACACTTTAGTATGGGGAACATATTCTAAGTAACAAAGACTTAATTTAGAGTTATTTGGTTAGGGTTAGAGGGTTAGGGCCAGGGTCAGGGTTATAATAAGGCCATGCCGAATAAGGCATTAATAAGTACTTAATAATGACTAGTTAAGAGCCAATATGTTACTAATTTGCATGTTACTAAGCAACTAATTAATATTGAATATGTTCCCCATACTAAAGTGTTACCATGTTTTTACAAATTACACACCTGCAAATCAGTGTGACTTCTGCTGTTGCCGTATCCGTAATACGCCGATTGATTGATTGATTGAGACTTTTATTAGTAGGTTGCACAGTGACGTACATATTCCGTACAATTGACCACTAAATGGTAACACCCGAATAAGTTTTTCAACTTGTTTAAGTCGGGGTCCACTTAAATTGATTCATGATACAGATATATACTATCAGATATATACTATCATAATACAGTCATCTCACAAGATAATCACATTTAATTATTTACAATCCGGAGTGTGGTGGGGGGGTAGGTTTGGTTGTTATCATCAGTCATCAACAATTGAGAACAGAGTAGGTCTGACTTGGTAGGATATTTACAGCAGAGAGAGAGAGAGAGACAGAGAGAGAGAGAGAGAGAGAGAGAGAGAGAGAGAGAGAGAGAGAGAGAGAGAGAGAGAGAGATCAGAAGGCATAAGCATAAGAAAAAGTATCTACATTTGATTGTTTACATTTGATTATTAACAATCCGGGGAGGGTGTTAGTTTAGGGTTGAAGTTGCCTGGAGTTGTACTTTTAGTGCAGTTTTGAAGGAGGATAGAGATGCCCTTTCTTTTACACCTGTTTGGAGTGCATTCCACATTGTTGTGGCATAGAAAGAGAAGGAGTTAAGACCTTTGTTAGTTCGGAATCTGGGTTTAACGTGGTTATTGGAGCTCCCCCTGGTGTTGTGGTTATGGCGGTCATTTACATTAAGGAAGTAGTTTGACATGTACTTCGGTATCAGGGAGGTGTAGTGGATTTTATAGACTAGGCTCAGTGCAAGTTGTTTTACTCTGTCCTCCACCCTGAGCCAGCCCACTTTGGAGAAGTGGGTAGGAGTGATGTGGGATCTGGGGTGGAGGTCTAGAAGTAATCTGACTAGCTTGTTCTGGGATGTTTGGAGTTTAGATTTGAGGGTTTTGGAGGTGCTAGGGTACCAGGAGGTGCATGCGTAATCGAAAAAGGGTTGAATGAGAGTTCCCGCCAGAATCCTCATGGTGCTTTTGTTGACCAGAGAGGAGATTCTGTAGAGAAATCTCGTTCGTTGGTTGACCTTTTTGATGACCTTGGTTGCCATTTTATCACAGGAAAGATTAGCCTCTAGAATGGAACCTAGGTAGGTGACCTCATCTTTCCTGGTGATAACAATGTCACCCACTTTTATAGTGAAGTCATTGACTTTCTTAAGGTTGATGTGGGACCCAAACAGGGTGGATTCTGTTTTACCCAAGTGTATGTATAGCTTGGGAGAAGTTTATATTTACACGATGAGTCGAGTGTGTCTTGACCTCCGCCGAACCCAGGTTAAGAACCACTGCTCTAGAGAAAGACTTAAAAAGTTGCAAGAATATTTTTGAATTTAAAAAGAGTTACAAAAAGAGGCAACTGGAATTATATCAAACTGATTTTTGATTTTGATTGGAACGTGACATTTTGAAAATGCTTAAACAAAAATTAAAAGTATGTTGGAGTTCGGGTGTTGGTGGAGGGAACAGTGATAAAGTCATCTAAAATAATTTGTGTTAAAAAGGGGGCAGATAAATATAAGAATAGCATTCTATATAAATAAACATTGATTGATTGATTCTTCCATCTGCTCCTTTCTGATCATGGAAATGTATAAGAAACAAAAAAACAATGAAAGTGTCAACTGTATATGGCTTGTATATATGCATTCTCATGAAAGGAATACAAATAAATGATGATGATGATGATGATGATCTATAAACTGTGTGGCGGCTCAATAACAAAACTGAAAGAGTATTTTGGATTGTGTTACATCATCACGTGTTTGATTGATGTATTTGTCAACAACTGCAGCCTTTGTTTACTGTGTGAAATATGATGTTTGTGTATTCCAGCCTGCTAAAGTCTTGAATATGGACAAGGAGCTGGTCGGTCCCAGCCAATCAGAACATGGACCTGCTTTCGACCCGTCCAACCCGCCGGCGCCCACCCCCCCACGCCTCACGCCCAACCCCATGCTGCTGGACTCCCCGGTGCCCTCGCAGACGCCCGTCACCTCCTCGCCGCCTCCCCCTCTCACCCCGGCGCCGTCCCTCTCCGTGCCCAAGATGGTGGCGGCCAGGACTTCCTCCCCGCACGTCCTCGTCCCCGCGCCGCCCAAACTGACCTCCACGGCGGGCGCCCCCCTCCGCACCTACGCTCGGCCCATCCTTCCCGCCGCCTCGAAAACAACTTTGTCGTGTCCCTTTCCCGCCTCTGGTGATGTCACTTCTTCTTCTACCACTTCCTCTTCAACAGTGACCACCTTGTCAACAAAGACTTCCACCACGCTGACCAATGGGGACACCAGGACCGTTTCCACGCCGACCTCCAACACAATCACACCCTTCCACACTCCGGCCAGTCCACCTGGGAGACAGGTAGTGTTCCTCTAAATGTATTAGTATTATTATTTTAGTAATCCATCGATGAGTTTGTTGGATTCATCAGATAAAACACACTTTTTAGCTTCAATTTGTATTTTGGGGAAAATAGTTAAAATAAACAAATATTTTGTAGTTATAACCTTCTTTACCTTCTATATTCCTTATTTTACCTTCTTCTATATTCTTTTTTTTTTAAACTTTTATGTACCTTTTTATCATCTATATTCCATGTTTACCTTCCAGCTAACGTCAATGTACCTTTTTCTATTTATCTTTTTTGACCATCTCCTACCTTATTTTACCTGTTATTTACATTCTTTTACCTTTTATTTGCCTTTTCATTTTACTTTTTATATCCATTTTTACCTCATATTTAACTCCCTTTACCTTCTAATTAACTTTTATTTAACTTATTTTACCTTTTATTTACTCCCTTTACCACTTGTAGTCCTTTTTTTACCTTCAATTTGTTTTAGTTTACCTTCCATTTGTCTTTCTTTACCTTCTATTTATCGTATTTTGCCATTTATTTACCTTTTTTACCTTCATATGTATCTTGTTTTACCTTTTATTTACTTCTTTTACTATCTTTATTTCTTATTTTGGCTTTTATTTACTTAATTTAACTTCTATTTACTTTATTTAAGCTTTTATTGCCATTGTGTACCTTCTGTATTCCTTCCTTTACCTTTTATTTACCTGCTTTTACCTATTTACTTATTTTACCTTTTATTTACCTTATCTTCCAATTGCCCTTTGAACCTTATTTTACCTTTTAATTGACTTCTACCTTTTTATTTAACTTTAATTTACCTTCAATTTTACCTTCCATTTATTTTTTGCCAGTTATTTACCTCTATTGACCTACTTTTACCTTTTTATTTACTTTATATTTCCCTTATATTGACCTTTTAGTTTTTATTTTCTTATACCTTTTATTTATCTTTTACTTTTTATCTTTTTTTTAACCTTTTATTTAGTTATTTTACTGTCTCTTTTCCTTCTTTTATCTTTTTATTTACCTTCTATTTACCTACTTTTACCTTCTATTTATCTTCTTTTACTTTTTTAAACGTACTTTACATCTATATTTCTTCTTTTACCTTTTATTGAGTCAAATGAATGGATGACTCGTTGCAGCCTAAAAGGTATCATCAATACCCTGTCAAACATGGTGGATTCTCTCTGCCCAAGGCGTCGCAGCCTCTTCCCGTGAGCTCCGCCGGCATCGTGCGAACCAATCAGAGCGCCAGCGCTGTCAGGCAGAGGGCGTCCCAGCAGGCCTTGCTCCTGGGGAAAGGTCTCAAGGGGTCTGGACAAGACCAGGTGCTGCTACGAGCTCAGATGGTAAACAAAAAAAGCGAAGACACGAATGTCTCATGGGGATGCTGGTGTGTCCATGGTGACCATGAAGGCATCATGAGAGGTTTCCTGTCATATCAATAAATCTGTATATCCTTTTTCCCCTGCAGCTCATTCTCACATCCGCAATGCGACCTGGTCCTTCCTCCTCCTCCTCTTCGTCCTCCGCTCCCTCCGCTAACCCCGCCTCAGCTCAGGTGAGCCGTCGGACTGCAACGCCACTTCTGGACCATGTGTTGAACGTCCTTTTGTCCTCTCTCAGCTGCAGAGTCTCACCTTGAGGCCGCCGCCCCCGGGGGCCCTCGCCATCCCGCCCTCTCTTTGTCTCAAGCCACCCTCCTCGTTGTTGCCTCCCCTTTCCAGGCCTCAAACGGCGCTCTTTCCACCTCTGCGGCCGCGACCGCCAGCCAGCACCACGACGACGGAGAGCTCGGCCACGCCGGGTCGCCACCTGGCCGTGCCCCCTCCAAGTAGGTCCCCAACTCACTATTTATAGCCAGGAAGCAGGCTGTAATTAGAGAGGCTTTGGGAAAAAAAATTTTAACTTTCAAATGATTTGCAGTGCATGAGAAAGTGAAACATCTTTGCTCTACTTGACGACATGATCATTTACTAACAAGGTTGAACACATGACTTTCACACCACCAAAGTTTTAAAGCGCATGCAGAGGTAAATAAATCTGCACTCCATACTTCAAAAGCAGCTACTGCCACCTTGTGGCGTTGGTCAGATAAAACAACATTAACAGTTTGTCTACACTGCAGGGGTGTCCAAACCTTTTTCTCTTAGGGCCATTTTGATAGATTTAATTTTAAAAGTCAATACAATAAAGTAAAACCTCCATTTACAAACGTAAGTGGTTTTTGAACAGGGTTCCTGAATCAAAAAGTTTGTATAGTGAAGCAAATTTCTCCATAAGAAACAATGTAAACATGAATAACGGGTTCCTGCCTCGACAAAAGTCCATATTTTAGTGAA
This sequence comes from Entelurus aequoreus, assembly GCF_033978785.1. Taxonomy (NCBI): domain Eukaryota; kingdom Metazoa; phylum Chordata; class Actinopteri; order Syngnathiformes; family Syngnathidae; genus Entelurus; species Entelurus aequoreus. The sequence continues at coordinate 9,872,941 of NC_084745.1, forward strand.
GGTTTGTACACCTTTAACATTATAAAGTGCTATACAGTACTGTGTATTAAACAAACACAACAAGCAGGTGATGAATCAGCTTTATCTTTTTTTTAATTACTATTTTTTTTAAAAATCTGTCCTTTCTAATCCATTTTCTACCGCTTGTTACTCTCGGTGTCTCCTAGCAGCTCAGGCAAATCATATTGTCTAAAAATGCATTTTCCCATCGATAATGTGACATCGCGCTTGGAATATATATATATATATATACACATATGTATGTGTGTGTGTGTATATATGTGTGTATATATATATATATATATATATATATATATATATATATATATATATATATATATATATATATATATATATATATATATATATATATATATATATATATATATATATATATATACACACACATATGTATGTGTGTGTATATATATATACACATATGTATGTGTGTGTGTGTATATATATGTATATATATATATATATACACACATATGTATGTGTGTGTGTATATATATATATATATATAAACACATATATACACACAGCCCAGCCAATTTTTTTTATCCCAATGCTGCCCCGGAGTCAAAAAGTTTTGGGACGCCTGCTCTATAGAGTAGTTTTTTTCTAAAGCTTTCTTCATGGATTTGTGCAATTTACATTGGTGTTTATATACTGCATTTCATTTTGTATTTAAGATTATAGAATAAAATATTACCATATTATATAATACAAATCTAGCCAGGACCGCCTCTGTGTTAGCATATTAGCTCATACCAACGACGCTAGCTTCATTACATTACGATAGCATGTACAAATATGCATGAAAACACACCTACAGACATCGCACATGAGACGGTTTCGTAAGTAAGAATTGTTTTAGTGATATTGTAACACTTACAAACGTTGCTTGGGATGATTAGAAGACGGCATTTCGACTTCCGGTTCAAAGCTTTAAACAGCATGAAACACTTGCAGGCACCTGCAGTGATTGAAATCGTCCAAAGATGGCGCCGTAGCACACACAATGACACACCTGTTAAGCGTCCCTGCATGTGTTTAATGAAAACTGTTTTATGGCTGTCCGCGAAGAAGTATCCTTAAGTTAACCACACCGTTTTATAAGCCGCAGGGTTGAAAGCGTAGGAGAAAATGTACGGTAACTAGGTTAATTGTATTGTGAGAAGCAGGAAGTTATCGGCTTGAAAAAAGTACATTAAGCATCCCTAGTTTTTAGCGTCAACATAAAACATTTTTCACTTTAATGGACACATTTTTGTTTTTTTATTCCACTTGTGATGTGGTTTTTGTCGTCGTATTTTCAGAATGTACGCAAACGGCCCCTGGCCGCGTTTTGGACACCCCTGGTCTACAGCCACAGCTGCTAATGGCAATGTTTGTTTGACCTGGTGCTAAGTACATTCATTCCTTAGTCCATGCGGTTAATTGAATACCGTATTTCCTTGAATTGGCGCAGGGAATATAGTATTCGCACGTCTAGAATTACAGCCAGGTCAAACTCATTTCGCAAAATAATGAACGCATGCTTGGCCTTATCGCCGGTTCAGGATTAACGCCGGATCAAATTCGTTTCGCAAAATATTAATTTTATTACCGCATGTCTAGAATTTCGCCGGGTGAAACTCGTTTCGCAAAATATTTAGCATATGGCTAGAACTTCCGCCGGATCAAACTCGTTACGTCACGAGTGACGATTTACCTGTCCTCATTTTCAAAATGGAGGAAGCTGATTTCAGTAGTTTGCAATCGCACAAAGGAAAAAAGATTAAGAGCTATTCAATAGGATTTAAGGTACAAGCTATTGAATACCGGTACGGTATGCTAAAAAGAACAGTAAGCAGCTATGTTTTATTAATATACCGTAGCTGCGTGTGTCAAATATGAGTCATTAAATGACTCCCGCCTCCTGGTGGTAGAGGGCGCTAGTGATCCTTCTTGCGACTACCGGTACTGCAGAAGAAGTGACAACAAGCAGCAACAGATAGTCTTTTTTTTCCTCTTGCCTGAACTTTTAACATGGAGGATTACATACCGGTATCTAAAATAAAACAGTTTTCTAAACTGGACTTTCAATCGAAGCAGGAGGTAATAATTAAAGGAATATCTCCATCGAGACAGAGAGACTTTTAAAACTGAAGAAAGAAAATAAGGAAAACTTCTATAAACAAGTTATCGATGCT
>NC_084745.1:9880138-9900138 GCF_033978785.1 Entelurus aequoreus
CACACAGTCAATTTGAGAAATCCCTCCTTTTTGGGACCACCCTAATTTGATAGATTTCACCACAAATGAGGCATTCTCTATTAGATGCAATGGTTTTTTGTATTGGGACCATGATTTATGTCCTCACTTGTTCACACCTCCTCATATGGAAGGTATGCTTCCTTGTTGGTGTCTCAAGAAGGGTAGAAATACAAGAACACAGACAGACACACACACTGACTGGGACTTTACCACAATAACGTGCAGGCTGCGGTGAGGTGGCCGACGCCTTCAGGCTGCAGGAGATCGACGGCCAAGCTCTGCTGCTGCTGACCGAGGACCACCTCATGACCAGCATGAACATCAAGCTGGGGCCCGCGCTCAAGATCTGCGCTCACATCAACGCGCTGAAGAACCAGTGAGAAGGCGGGGCTTCATTCAATGGGGGGGCGGGGCATCATGTTTTTGAAGAAGCACCAAGACTGTAATTGCACGAGGCACATTTTTGTCATGTGTGTAAATGAGACAAGCTGCTGGAGAGTGCACACTTGAAGGATTTTCAACATTTAATATATATAAAATAGTTTTTTGGTTTTTTTTAGAACGTCATGTCCAACGACAAATCTATCCTGTAGCTCTACCATAACTGTGTGTACAAAAACATTATAATAGGTGAACTTTGTACGTGAGTCATGAAGATGTCCTGTTTTTTATTGCAATATTCTGGACGAGGAAAAGAAAAAAAGTCACTATAAGAAGGGAGACTGCTGTCTTTGTCACATTTTTATGGTATCTTGCCTGAAAATATTTAATAAAGCAACAAATGCTAAATTTTATTTGGAGTTGGTGTACTATATTTATATGTGTATATACAAACATATATATATATATATACAAAAATATTTAAATGTTTTATACATATAACATATTTATTATTAAATAAATATATATATATACACATATATATATACATACATATGTATACATACATATATATATACACAAATATATATATATATATACATACACACACACATTATATATATATATACAAAATATTTAAATGTTTTATACATATAACATATTTATTATTAAAATACATATATACATACATATGTATATATATATGTATGTGTATATATACATATGTATGTGTATATATACATATGTATATATGAATATATACATATGTATGTATGTATATATGTATGTGTATATATACATATGTATATGAATATATACATATGTATGTATGTGTATATATACATATGTATATATACATATGTATGTATATATATGAATATATACATATGTATATATGAATATATATATATATGTATATATGAATATATACATATGTATGTATATATATATATATATATACACATGTGTATATATATATATATATACTGTATGTATGTATATACTGTAATCAATGTACAATAACTCCATATAAAATGATTGCGTTATTACACATTTTCAAACAAGGTACCATAAAAATGTGAGAAATGTATATTCATGTAAAGGCATTTTTACACTTTTTAATTCAAACTTGAATTTAATTTGTTGCATGTTTTGTACTATACCAAAAAAATCATGGGAAAGAAATTGTTCAATTTATATATTTTTTTATTTTTTTATTTTATAAAATACCAAGTTTGACATAATTAAAACATAATACATACATACAGGACAATAGGAATATATGTATATATATGTATGTATATATATATATACATATATATATACATATATATACATATGCATATATATATATATGCATATATATATATATATATATATACATATGCATATATATGCATATATATACATATGCATATACACATATGCATATACACATATATATATATACATATGCATATATATACATATATATATATACACATATATATATGCATATATATACATATGCATATACACATGCATATATATATACACATATATATATATACACATATATATATGCATATATATACATATGCATATACACATATATATATATGCATATATATACATATATATATATACATATATATATATACATATATATATATACATACATATATATATATACATATATATATATATATATATATAAATACATATATATGTACATACATATAAATACACCGTATATGCATGTATATATATATATATATATATATATATATATATATATATATATATATATATATATATATATATATATATATATATATATATATATATATATATCAATTGAACAATTTTCATCCAATGATTTTAGTATAGTACAAAATATGCAAAAAGTTGAATACCAGTTTGAATAAAAAAGTACAAAAATGGCTTCACATCAATGAAAAAAAGAATGACAAATATTTTGTCATGGCATCAGAAAAATGTAAGTTGCGCCACTAGGAGGCGACACAGGACAGACGCAATGCCCATAAAGTCCACCAGGAGGAGTCCTCACAGGCGGGTGAGAGGTAGCAGAAGTTGTTTTTTTAATGAAAAAAGCATTAAATATTTGAATGCTTTGGAACATCTGGCTTGGCTTTCTCTGTCTTTCAATGTCTGCTTCAGGTTATCTTGTGCCATCACCTGATTGGTCCAATTTTCCCACCACACCCCCACCATAAAAATAAAAGTCAAACAATTCTCTACGGGTCAGTCCAGTCGGCGTTAACGGCAAAAGCGAACCTAAATTTTATTCTGAACTTTGACTTTTTTAAAAATCATATTTTAGAACTTTTTTTTTTCCCAAACATACGTCAATCCAAAGCGTACAAGATGGCGCACGCGTGCAGGCAGGTGAGCGGAAGTGTGGCGAGCTGCGCCGGCTGGGTGGGCCTCATCGTCGCCACGGCGACAAACGACTGGGTGAGAACGTGCGACTACAGCGTGGCCACCTGCGTGCGCATGGACGAGCTGGGCTCCCGCGGGCTGTGGGCCGAGTGCGTCATCTCGCCCGCCCTTTACCACTGCGCCGCCCTCGCCCAGACCCTTAATCTGCCCGGTAACAAGAGGAAAGGGGCGGGGTGATTGGATGAATGAAGTGTAATTACCCGAGTTTCTTTCAGCTTACATCCAGACGTCTCGTGCTTTGATGGTGTGTGCGTGTCTCTTGGGCCTTCCCGCCATGTTGCTGGTCCTCATGTCCACTTCCTGCGTGCGGCTGCCGCACGACTCCCCCGCCATCAAGCAGCGGCGTGCCCGTGTGGGCGGCGGGCTCTTACTCCTTATGGGTGAGTGCTAAAAAAACAATATGATTTTGTGGGAAGACTTACCAAGTGAAAATGTCCTCCAGGTGTGTGTGGCCTGGTGTCCACCGTCTGGTTCCCCGTCGGTGCTCACCAAAACGAGGCCCTGATGTCGTTCGGCTTCTCGCTCTACACCGGCTGGGTGGGCGTGGCGCTCTGCTTCCTGGGCGGCTCGGCGGTCTTGTGTTGCCCCGCCCCCGCTGACCCCGGGGCCTTCAGCAGGGAGAGCAGTTTCTTCTACTCCAGACAGCGAGGGGGCGCCGTGGCGCTGGACCGCCCGGCCAACCACGCCAAGAGCGCGCACGTGTGAGGGGGGCGTGGCCCAGATGCTCGGCGCTGATTAGCTCGAGAAGCAATACTCGGGATTTAGCAACATAATTGATGCATGAGCTATTATGTTGCTGTGACAAATAAACATTTTTGACTGAAAGTGCCACCGACTAACGCTCATTTATTGAAAAGCACCAAAGCTACAGCACACATAGCAGCCAAGCATCAAAAAAGAACAAACAAGCAAGCTAAAGCACGTCCATGTCCAAACTTTTTCCACTGAGGGCCGCACACTGACAGATTAAAACATGCGGGGGCCAATTTGATATTTTAAATTTTTCAAAATCAATACAATATAACAGGGCTGTGAATTTTTGGGGACCACACGATTCCATTCTTCATCGAAATCGATTCTTGATCCAAAATCAATACTTTTTTTTATTAACATTCGGTGCCAGTTCTATGATTAACTCCATAAAATAGACACATTCTATATTAATTTCAATATTACTTCAAAGAAAAACTGTTGTTTAATAAAATTCTACCCAAACATTTAATAAAGTCAAATACAAATAAGGCAACAAGAGAAGTATCTAACACTTCTCTTTTCTAAAGTAAATATGTACAGCAACTATGACCATCTACACCAGGGGTCACCAACCTTTTCGAAAGCAAGAGCTACTTCTTGGGTACTGATTAATGCGAAGGGCTACCAGTTTGATACACACTTAAATAAATTACCAGAAATAGCCAATTTGCTCAATTGACCTTTAACTCTATATTATTATTAATAATTAATTATATTTATCATTGTGGAAACACTGATTATCTTAATGATTTCTCACAATAAATATATATAGAAACAGATAAATATCAATATGCAACACTTTATTTTTATATTTTCTCTAAGTGCACATTTTTCAAATTGAACATTTTCAAATGATCACTTCTAAGACAGTCTTGTGAAATCACAACATCCCATTTTAACTAACTAGCCACTAACATTTTTTAACAAATGATGAATTACTTTGCACCATGTTTGTACAAATAACTCATGTAAAATATAAAAGTCAACTCTCAAATGTTTAAATAAATCATGTCACACTTTGAACTGGACACCAAATCTGTTTTCTGTTTCTTTGTCAGTTAGTGAAGACCAAGTCTTTCAAATATTTTCTTGGATTTTCAAATTCTATTTGAGTTTTGTCTCTCTTAGAATTAAAAATGTCGAGCAAAGCGAGACCAGCTTGCTAGTAAATAAATAACATTTAAAAAATAGAGGCAGCTCACTGGTAAGTGCTGCTATTTGAGCTATTTTTAGAACAGGCCAGCAGGCTACTCATCTGGTCCTTACGGGCTACCTGGTGCCCGCGGGCACCGCGTTGGTGACCCCTGATCTACATCAATTATATGATTGGTCTGAGTGGCTGGATAAGACAGATTTGAAAGAAAGAAAACAATTTTTAAGTAGATTTTTGAAAATTATGAGTCGATTTAGAATCGGGAAGAATGAGATTCACGATATCGGATGATTATTCCACTTTTTAATGTTATTTTTCAATAGTATTTTTACAATGTGCCGCGGGCCGCACTTTGGACACCCCTGAGCTAAGAGGACGGTGGGGGCTAGCATAACAACAGTTAGCCACATCAAAAGCAAGCTGCTCAGCTCGTCTACCGTAAATAATTGAAACACAGAGCCAATGTGGTAACTCCGGTGAGGACCAAATTGCTCAGTGAGCATGAATAGCACGGAGTAGTAAACAATAGATGTGACGTTCACAAACAAAGCGAGTCTTTTGAACGGCTCTTTTACGTGACTGATGAGAACCGAGTGCCGGTTGTGAGCCTTTTGTTTGGGAGACGTTTTTTATGCACGTGCAAATGTAGCTTTTTTTCTTCATTAAAAAAAAAATATATACATATGTAGATATATTTAAAAACAAAACAAACAAAAAATAAATAAATAAATACAAATAAATATAATATATATTAGGGCTGTGAATCTTTGGGTGTCCCACGATTCGATTCAATATCGATTCTTGGGGTCACGATTCGATTCCAAATCGATTTTTTTTCAATTCAACACGATTCTCGATTAAAAAATGATTTTTTTTTCCCAGATTCAAAAGGATTCTCTATTCATTCAATACATAGATTTCAGCAGGATCTACCCCAGTCTGCTGACATGCAAGCAGAGTAGTAGATTTTTGTAAAAAGCTTTTATAATTGTAAAGGACAATGTTTTATCAACTGATTGCAATAATGTACATTTGTTTTAACTATTAAATGAACCAAAAATATGACTTATTTTATCTTTGTGAAAATATTGGACACAGTGTGTTGTCAAGCTTATGAGATGCGATGCAAGTGTAAGCCACTGTGACACTATTGTTCATTTATTTTTATAAATGTCTAATGATAATGTCAATGAGGGATTTTTAATCACTGCTATGTTGAAATTGTAACTAATATTGATACTGTTGTTGATAATATTCATTTTTGTTTCACTACTTTTGGTTTGTTCTGTGTCGTGTTTGTGTCTCCTCTCAATTGCTCTGTTTATTGCAGTTCTGACTGTTGCTGGGTCGGGTTTGGTTTTGGAATTGGATTGCATTGTTATGGTATTGCTGTGTATTGTTTTGTTGGATTGATTAATTTAAAAAAAAATAAAAAATAAAAATAAAAAAGAAATAAAAATGTTTTTTTTTTTTAAAATCGATTTTAAAAAAAAGAGAATCGATTCTGCATCGCACAACGTGAGGACCGCGATTCGAATTCGAATCGATTTTTCCCCCACACCCCTAATATATATATATATATATATATATATATATATTAGGGCTGTGAAATCAATACTTTTTTAATAACATTGGATGCCAGTTCTATGATTAACAACATTCATCCATAAAATAAATAAACAGCTCAGATAAGTTTCTATATTACGTAAACGAAAACTGGTTTTCTTTGATCAAATTCTACCCAAACATTTACTAAAGTAAAGTACTAAAGTACACAGGACAGATTTTTTGGGGAAAAAATAAAATAAAATTTAAACAGATTTTTTATTTTATTTAAAGAAATTAAGAATCGTAATGAATTCAAAATCGATTTTTTTGGACACCCCTAATATATGTATATATATATATTATAAATATATGTACATATTTTTTTATTATCATTATTTTTTTAATTAGTATTTATTTTTTATTTTATTTTCACTTTTTGGGTTCATTATCTTAAAGGGCAGTAGTTCAAGCGAACACACCAGGCGTGGTACAAATTTGTACTCACATTTTTTTATTATGTTCTCTTTTCTATGATAGTTTTATCAATCCATTAAATCATTTTATTCTTACTTATTTGTGTATTTTTCTCAATATTGTTCAAATGTTTTAGGTGAGGGATTCACACATTTTAGCCAATATTTCAGGATAATTCCCACCAATAGAGTAATATTTGTGCAATTTAACATGTTTAACTGTTACAAGTGATTGTTTGCTTGACGAATAAAAAACAAAACTGTAATAACGAGCCAGTCTTTTGAACGGCTCTTTAAAAGAGCCACAAATCCCTAATTCTGGTCAACAAGAAGAGTAAAACTAACACACAGGACAATTTCAAGCGCATGGCGAGGTAGACTAAGGTGCTGGATGCTACTGCCATCTTGTGGCGTTACTAAAAACCACGCACTTAAATAAAGGCCTTAATTGGAGCATTTACGGTAGAAAACGTGGTTAAAAAGGCGATAACAAGCCCCGCTCACTTCCTGTTTCAGTGCTCTTCGTCATCAAAGCCGTCATTGCTCCGCCCCCAAGTCGTGTACTGACCCGCAGGTCCACACTGGTATCTGCCGCCGTCATCGTGCTGGTCGTGGTAGTCCCTCTCCTGCGGGGCGGACCAGCCCTGGTAATCACCCTCGTCCTGGTGGTCGTCGGCGGCGACGGTGTCGTCCAGGTGGTCGTCAAAGCGCTGGTAAGAGCTGGCGTGCGCCTGCTCCTCGCGGGCGTTGACCTCCAGCGTGCTGTGCCACACGCCGTAGCAGGCGTAGATCAGCAGACCTGGATGGAAGGTTGCATCAGCGCGATTAGGTAACCGTAGCAACCGTGCAGCGGACTCACCGACGACGCACCAGATGGAGAACCTGGCCCAGGTGAGAGGCGACAGCTTGAGCATGAGGTAGCTGTTGACCAAGATGGCGGCGGCGGGCACAAACGGAACGCAGGGCGCCATGTAGGGCAAGCTCCGCCCACTTTCCGGCTGCTGTACGATGGTGATCAAAAGCTTCGCCAACGAGCCCACCATTAGCATCGCCGTCAGGCCTGAGACGACGGCGCCCACACCGCTTCCTTGCTCCACGCCGAATATGATGGTGGTCCAGAGCAGGAAGGACAGGCAGAAGAAGAGGAGGGTGCAGCGGGTCACCGTGCGACCCGTCGCGGCGGTGGGGCGTACCGACGCGTCGGGTACATCTAGTCTGGCTCTTAGGGTGTAGTAGTGACCTCCCAGCAGCCTTTGCAGCGGCGACGCGTCCCCCGTGTGGAAGTCGGCATCGGCCTCCGCGTCTTCTTTGGCGGGAAGTTGCTGCGCCACGTCGTCATGGCGACCGCCCTCCGTATCCTCAGGCTGGTAGCGCAGCACGAGCACGCACACGCTGACGAGCGTGTACGCCAGCAGGGTGCCGATGGACATCATCTCGATGAGGTCGCTCAGGCTCACCAGCAGAGCCAGCAGCGCCGCCAGGCTCCCCGAAACTGCGCAGGCCGCCGCCGGGGTGTGCGTGAGCGGCGAAACGTGCGCCAGGGACCTGCGCGGCGACCACACGCGAGTAAAGGCCGTCGCTCTGGAGAGTCAGCGCTTCATGCTCACCTGAAGAGGAGGCCGTCCCGCGCCATGGCGTAGATGACCCGCGGCATGGGGAAGAGCGAGCCCAGCAAGGACACGGTGAGCCCGGCGATGGAGCCCACCGCCACCGTGTACTTCCCCCACAGGAAGCCGTGCGCGGCGAACATCTCCATGAGAGGAGCCGAGCTGTCGATGAGGTCGTACGGAACCATGAGGGTCAGGATCACGCTCACCTGGAGGAGGAAGCGCTTTGTTGGGTTTTTTTTTTCTACCACGACAAGGCGTGCTGACGGTTCTACTGACCGACACGTAGGCGGTGAGACACGTGACCAGCGAGGCGGTGATGGCGTACGGGATGGAGGTGTTGGGGTTCTGTGCCTCCTCTCCTGTGGTGGCGATGATGTCGAAGCCGATGAAGGCGTAGAAGCAGGTGGCCGCCCCTCGCATCACCTGACGGCAGAGGACGAGTCGCCACCGTGTGACACGGGCGCAGTGAATTCACCCAGGAAGTGACCATTCTTTGTTCACCAATAAGCACACTGCACTGTCTAACTCCGCCCCTTTAATTCCCCACAACTGTTATGCTGGTCGCCATGGCATTTACCGATTGGTAGAAAAAATAATTTAAAGTTCCCACATTATTGTAAACATCTTAAGTTAGCATATGTCAATCCCACCTTATCTGACTCTGAGGTAAACGGTTGCATAATTATCAAAAAAAGTTTGTATGCTAATTTTAGCATGCTAACTGTTAGCAAGTTTCGCATACCAAGTTGTACGTCGGCAAAATTGACTAAAAAAAGTTTGCATGCTAATTTTAGCATGCTAGCATTCTAACAGTTAGCATATGTCAAGTAAAGTACCAAGTTATGTGCCTCCCAGGTCAACGGTTGCGTAATTATCAAAAAAAAGTTAGCATGTTATTGTAAGCATGTCAACACGCTAACATTAGCATGCTAACAGTTAGCAAGTGTCACGTACCAAGTTATATGACTCTGAGGCGCACGGTGGCAAAATTGACAAAAAAGAGTTAGCATGTTAAATAGCATGCTAGCATACTAACAGTTAGCATATGTCAATCCCACCAATCCCACGGTGAACCGGGTTCCGGTTCACCGTGCGTGACTGCTCGCCGTCTGTTCGCTGTTGCGAAAAAGCTAAGTAGCGCTCTATCTGTGTGCTTTTAATTGTTCTACAGCTTTCTTTATCACTTCTCAAACATTTTTAGTGGTACTATTTAACTTGCAAATCACCCGATCTCTGTCCCACCACCCTTTCCTCAGCTAGCTAGCTGCTAAGCTAGCGCGGAGAAAGGCAGCGCCGGTCAGTAAGAAGCTACTCCTACAGACCGCGACCACTTCCCTGAGGACAGCAGGAACTTCACTCGGTGACAGAAAACACTGTGAGTAATGGCTTCCTGCGCGTCTTGCACCATACTCACGGAGAGGTTGGCTCTGCTAGAGGGCCGTGTCCGCCAGTTAGAGCAGAGTAATGTCGTAACTTTAGATGTTGCGGACACATCTGCTAGCGTTAGCTGTAGCGAGCTAACTAGCCCAGCTTGTAGCAGTCCTAAGCGGCCTACAAGCTACGGTGTACCGGTTGAGACGCATAATAGATTTAGCTCTTTAGCTAGTCCTACACCCCAGTCTACCGGGCACCACACCTTAGTTATAGGGGACTCCATCACCCGAAACATAAAGCTTAGCAAACCAGCCACAATAAAGTGTATCCCCGGGGCCAGAGCACCTGACATTGAAGCTAATCTTAGGGAGCTAACTCGCAACAGGCCTAGTAAACACGTACGACAGGCTAATCGCACCACTAATTATGCGAATATAGTTGTACACGTTGGCTCCAATGACACTAGAATGAGACAGTCAGAGATTACAAAGAGAAACATAGCCAGGACTTGTGATCTCGCCAGAAAGATGTCCAGGCATCGAGTAATTGTCTCTGGCCCCCTGCCTGCGAGAGGCAATGATGAGAGATATAGCAGATTAGTCTCGCTTAACAAGTGGTTGGCTAGCTACTGTAGGCAGCAGGGACTAACGTTTATTGATAACTGGCCCTCTTTCTGGGGCAAACCAGGCTTGCTGATGAGAGACGGCCTTCACCCTAACCAGGAAGGCGCCATCATCCTGTCTAGAAACATAGACTACTATTTAAGTCTCACTTGACTGACTACACTAGAGCAAGCCCGGTCACAGGCAATTACAATGTCTGTTAGTCCGGGTGAGGAGTCAGTTAAGCTAGAACTAGCCAGCGCCAGGCTGGATAATCCATGTACGCATAGCAATTCTCTTAGAATAATACACAATTCACATAATGTTTTTTCTGTTGTGTCTGTGTCAGGGGTGGACATGCATTCTACTGAGGTGGCAAATTATGATATGTCCAGTCTATTGCAGCACCAAGCAAACAATCGGAAAATTCCCGTCATATCAATTCCTAGATATGGTCGAAACTATTTAAAGTGCACTACGCATAATAAACGCAACATTGTTAATATTGCCACTACGGATAATCTTAACAAAAACTCGTCAAAACAGCCCAATACCTATAATATGGGCTTTTTAAACATAAGATCATTGTCTCCCAAGGCGTTATTGGTTAATGAGGTCATTAGAGACAACAATCTTAACGTCATTGGTCTTAGCGAAACCTGGCTCAAACCGGACGAATTTTTTGCGCTCAATGAGGCATCTCCTCCTAACTATACGAATGCGCATGTTGCCCGCCCTCTTAAAAGGGGAGGGGGTGTCGCACTAATATACAATGAAAATTTCAACCTTACCCCTAACCTAAATAATAATAAATATAAATCGTTTGAGGTGCTTACTATGAGGTCTGTCACACCGCTACCTCTCGACCTGGCTGTTATCTACCGCCCCCCTGGGCCCTATTCGGACTTTATCAGTGAATTCTCAGAGTTCGTTGCTGATCTAGTGACGCACGCCGACAATATAATCATAATGGGGGACTTTAATATCCATATGAATACCCCATCGGACCCTCAGTGCGTGGCGCTCCAAACCATAATTGATAGCTGTGGTCTTACACAAATAATACATGAACCCACGCATCGCAACGGTAATACAATAGATCTAGTGCTTGTCAGGGGTGTCACCACCTCCAAAGTTATGATACTTCCATATACTAAAGTAATGTCCGATCATTACCTTATAAAATTTGAAGTTTTGACTCTTTGTCAACAAGCTAATAATAATAATAACTGCTATAGCGGCCGCAACATTAATGCTGCCACAACGATGACTCTTGCTGACCTACTGCCTTCGGTAATAGCACCATTCCCAAATTATGTCGGCTCTATTGATAAACTCACTAACAACTTTGACGATGCCTTGCGCGAAATTATTGATAGTATAGCACCGCTAAAGCAAAAAAGGGCCCCTAAAAGGCGCACCCCATGGTTTACAGAAGAAATTAGAGCTCATAAATTATCATGTAGAAAACTGGAACGCAAATGGCGCGCGACTAAACTTGAGGTTTTCCATCAAGCATGGAGTGATAGTTTAATAACTTATAAACGCATGCTTACCTTAGCTAAAGCTAAATACTACTCAAATCTCATCCGCCTCAACAAAAACGATCCTAAATTTCTGTTTAGTACAGTAGCATCGCTAACCCAACAAGGGACTCCTCCCAGTAGCTCCACCCACTCGGCAGATGATTTTATGAATTTCTTTAATAAGAAAATTGAACTCATTAGAAAGGAGATTAAAGACAACGCATCCCAGCTACAACTGGGCTCTATTAACACAAATACGACTGTATATACGACGGACACTGCCCTCCAAAATAGTCTCTCTATTTTTGATGAAATAACATTAGAGGAATTATTACAGCGTGTAAGTGGGATAAAACAAACAACATGTTTACTTGACCCACTTCCTGGGAAACTTATCAAGGAACTGTTTGTATTATTAGGTCCATCAGTGTTAAATATTATAAACTTATCACTTTCCTCCGGCACTGTTCCCCTAGCATTCAAAAAAGCGGTTATTCATCCTCTGCTCAAAAGACCTAACCTCGATCCTGACCTCATGGTAAACTACCGACCGGTCTCCCACCTTCCGTTTATTTCCAAAATTCTCGAAAAAACTGTTGCACAGCAGCTAAATGAACACTTAGTGACTAACAATCTCTGTGAACCTTTTCAATCCGGTTTCAGGGCAAATCACTCTACGGAGACAGCCCTCGCAAAAATGACTAATGATCTATTGCTAACGATGGATTCTGATGCGTCATCTATGTTGCTGCTTCTTGATCTTAGCGCCGCTTTCGATACCGTCGATCATAATATTTTATTAGAGCGTATCAAAACACGTATTGGTATGTCAGACTTAGCCTTGTCTTGGTTTAACTCTTATCTTACTGACAGGATGCAGTGCGTCTCCCATAACAATGTGACCTCGGACTATGTCAAGGTAACGTGCGGAGTTCCCCAGGGTTCGGTTCTTGGCCCTGCACTCTTTAGTATTTACATGCTGCCGCTGGGTGACATTATACGCAAATACGTTGTTAGCTTTCACTGTTATGCTGATGACACTCAACTCTACATGCCCCTAAAGCTGACCAACACGCCGGATTGTAGTCAGCTGGAGGCGTGTCTTAATGAAATTAAACAATGGATGTCCGCTAACTTTTTGCAACTCAACGCTAAGAAAACGGAAATGCTGATTATCGGTCCTGCTAGACACCAACATCTATTTAATAATACCACCTTAACATTTGACAACCAAACAATTAAACAAGGAGACTCTGTAAAGAATCTGGGTATTATCTTCGACCCAACTCTCTCGTTTGAGTCGCACATTAAGAGTGTTACTAAAACGGCCTTCTTTCATCTCCGTAATATCGCTAAAATTCGTTCCATCTTGTCCACTAGCGACGCTGAGATCATTATTCATGCGTTCGTTACGTCTCGTCTCGATTACTGTAACGTATTATTTTCGGGCCTCCCTATGTCTAGCATTAAAAGATTACAGTTGGTACAAAATGCGGCTGCAAGGCTTTTGACAAAAACAAGAAAGTTTGATCATATTACGCCTATACTGGCTCACTTGCACTGGCTTCCTGTGCACTTAAGATGCGACTTTAAGGTTTTACTACTTACGTATAAAATATTACACGGTTTAGCTCCAGCCTATCTCGCCGATTGTATTGTACCATATGTCCCGGCAAGAAATCTGCGTTCAAAGAACTCCGGCTTATTAGTGATTCCCAGAGCCAAAAAAAAGTCTGCGGGCTATAGAGCGTTTTCTATTCGGGCTCCAGTACTCTGGAATGCCCTCCCGGTAACAGTTAGAGATGCTACCTCAGTAGAAGCATTTAAGTCCCATCTTAAAACTCATTTGTATAATCTAGCCTTTAAATAGACTCCCTTTTTAGACCAGTTGATCTGCCGTTTCTTTTCTTCTCTCCTCTTCTCCCCTGTCCCTTGCGAGGGGGAGTTGCATAGGTCCGGTGGCCATGGATGAAGTGCTGGCTGTCCAGAGCCGGGACCCCGGGTGGACCACTAGCCTGTGCATCGGTTGGGGACATCTCTGCGCTGCTGACCCGTCTCCGCTCGGGATGGTTTCCTGTTGGCCCCGCTGTGGACTGGACTCCCGCTGATGTGTTGGATCCACTGTGGACTGGACTTTCACAATGTTATGTCAGACCCACTCGACATCCGTTGCTTTCGGTCTCCCCTAGAGGGGGGGGGTTACCCACATATGCGGTCCTCTCCAAGGTTTCTCATAGTCATTCACCGACGTCCCACTGGGGTGAGTTTTTCCTTGCCCGTATGTGGGCTCTGTACCGAGGATGTCGTTGTGGCTTGTACAGCCCTTTGAGACACTTGTGATTTAGGGCTATATAAATAAACATTGATTGATTGATTGACCTTATCTGACTCTGAGGTAAACGGTTGCATAATTATCAAAAAAAGTTTGTATGCTAATTTTAGCATGCTAACTGTTAGCAAGTTTCGCGTACCAAGTTGTACGTCGGCAAAATTGACTAAAAAAAGTTTGCATGCTAATTTTAGCATGCTAGCATTCTAACAGTTAGCATATGTCAAGTAAAGTACCAAGTTATGTGCCTCCCAGGTCAACGGTTGCGTAATTATCAAAAAAAAGTTAGCATGTTATTGTAAGCATGTCAACACGCTAACATTAGCATGCTAACAGTTAGCAAGTGTCACGTACCAAGTTATATGACTCTGAGGCGCACGGTGGCAAAATTGACAAAAAAGAGTTAGCATGTTAAATAGCATGCTAGCATACTAACAGTTAGCATATGTCAATCCCACCTTATCTGACTCTGAGGTAAACGGTTGCATAATTATCAAAAAAAGTTTGTATGCTAATTTTAGCATGCTAACTGTTAGCAAGTTTCGCGTACCAAGTTGTACGTCGGCAAAATTGACTAAAAAAAGTTTGCATGCTAATTTTAGCATGCTAGCATTCTAACAGTTAGCATATGTCAAGTAAAGTACCAAGTTATGTGCCTCCCAGGTCAACGGTTGCGTAATTATCAAAAAAAAGTTAGCATGTTATTGTAAGCCTGTTAACACGCTAACATTAGCATGCTAACAGTTAGCAAGTGTCACGTACCAAGTTATATGACTCTGAGGCGCACGGTGGCAAAATTGACAAAAAAGAGTTAGCATGTTAAATAGCATGCTAGCATACTAACAGTTAGCATATGTCAATCCCACCTTATCTGACTCTGAGGTAAACGGATGCATAATTATCAAAAAAAGTTTGTATGCTAATGTTAGCATGCTAACTGTTAGCAAGTTTCGCGTACCAAGTTATTTGACCCCGAGGTGTACGTCAGCAAAATTGACTAAAAAAAGTTTGCATGCTAATTTTAGCATGCTAGCATTCTAACAGTTAGCATATGTCAAGTACGGTACCATGTTATAGACTCCCAGGTCAACGGTTGCATAATTATAAAACAAAAGTTAGCATGTTATTGTAAGCATGTTAACATGCTAACATTAGCATGCTAACAGTTAGTAAGTGTCACGTACCAAGTTATAAGACTCTGAGGTGCACGGTGGCAAAATTGACAAAAAAGAGTTAGCATGTTAATTAGCATGCTAGCATACTAACAGTTAGCATATGTCAATCCCACCTTATCTGACTCTGAGGTAAACGGATGCATAATTATCAAAAAAAGTTTGTATGCTAATGTTAGCATGCTAACTGTTAGCAAGTTTCGCGTACCAAGTTATTTGACCCCGAGGTGTACGTCGGCAAAATTGACTAAAAAAAGTTTGCATGCTAATTTTAGCATGCTAGCATTCTAACAGTTAGCATATGTCAAGTACAGTAGACTCCCAGGTCAACGGTTGCATAATTATAAAACAAAAGTTAGCATGTTATTGTAAGCATGTTAACATGCTAACATTAGCATGCTAACAGTTAGTAAGTGTCACGTACCAAGTTATAAGACTCTGAGGTGCACGGTGGCAAAATTGACAAAAAAGAGTTAGCATGTTAATTAGCATGCTAGAATACTAACAGTTAGCATATGTCAATCCCACCTTATCTGACTCTGAGGTAAACGGATGCATAATTATCAAAAAAAGTTTGTATGCTAATGTTAGCATGCTAACTGTTAGCAAGTTTCGCGTACCAAGTTATTTGACCCCGAGGTGTACGTCGGCGAAATTGACTAAAAAAAGTTTGCATGCTAATTTTAGCATGCTAGCATTCTAACAGTTAGCATATGTCAAGTAAAGTACCAAGTTATATGCCTCCCAGGTCAACGGTTGCGTAATTATCAAAAAAAAGTTAGCATGTTATTGTAAGCCTGTTAACACGCTAACATTAGCATGCTAACAGTTAGCAAGTGTCACGTACCAAGTTATATGACTCTGAGGCGCACGGTGGCAAAATTGACAAAAAAGAGTTAGCATGTTAAATAGCATGCTAGCATACTAACAGTTAGCATATGTCAATCCCACCTTATCTGACTCTGAGGTAAACGGATGCATAATCATCAAAAAAGTTTGTATGCTAATGTTAGCATGCTAACTGTTAGCAAGTTTCGCGTACCAAGTTATTTGACCCCGAGGTGTACGTCGGCAAAATTGACTAAAAAAAGTTTGCATGCTAATTTTAGCATGCTAGCATTCTAACAGTTAGCATATGTCAAGTACAGTACCATGTTATAGACTCCCAGTTCAACGGTTGCATAATTATAAAACAAAAGTTAGCATGTTATTGTAAGCATGTTAACATGCTAACATTAGCATGCTAACAGTTAGTAAGTGTCACGTACCAAGTTATAAGACTCTGAGGTGCACGGTGGCAAAATTGACAAAAAAGAGTTAGCATGTTAATTAGCATGCTAGAATACTAACAGTTAGCATATGTCAATCCCACCTTATCTGACTCTGAGGTAAACGGATGCATAATTATCAAAAACATTTTGTATGCTAATGTTAGCATGCTGACTGTTAGCAAGTTTCGCGTACCAAGTTATTTGACCCTGAGGTGTACGTCGGCAAAATTGGCTAAAAAAAAAGTTTGCATGCTAATGTTAGCATGCTAGCATTCTAACATTTAGCATATGTGAAGTAAAGTACCAAGTTCTATGACTCCCAGGTCAACGGTTGCGTAATTATCAAAAAAAAAGTTAGCATGTTATTATAAGCATGCTAAAATTAGCATGCTAACAGTTAGCAAGTGTCACGTACCAAGTTATATGACTCTGATGTGCACGGTGGCAATATTGGAAAAAAAAAGACTTAGCATGTTAATTAGCATGCTAGCATACTAACAGTTAGCATATGTCAAGTACAGTACCAAGTTATATGACTCTGAGGTAAACAGTTGCAAAATTATGCAAACAAATTATCATGCTAATGTTAACAACGTTAACATATTAACATCAGCATGATAACAGTTAGCAAGTGTCACATAGCAAGTTATATGACTATGAGGTGCACGGCGGCAAAATTTGCTTAAAAAAAAAAGAGTCACCATGCTAATGTTAGCATGCCAGCACACTAACAGTTAGCATATGTCAAGTACAGTACCAAGTTATAGGACTCTGAGGTAAACGGTTGTACAATTATCAAAAAAAGTTTGTATGCTAATATTAGTACCGTATTTTTCGGACTATAAGTCGCAGTTTTTTTCATAGTTTGGCCGGGGGTGCGACTTATACTCAGCAGGGACTTATGTGTGAAATTATTAACACATTAGCGTAAAATATCAAATAATATTATTTATCTCATTCACGTAAGAGACTAGACGTATAAGATTTCATGGGATTTAGCGATTAGGAGTGACAGATTGTTTGGTAAACGTATAGCATGTTCTATATGTTATAGTTATTTGAATGACTCTTACCATAATATGTTACGTTAACATACCAGGCACCTTCTCAGTTGGTTATTTATGCCTCATATAACGTACACTTATTCAGCCTGTTGTTCACTATTCTTTATTTATTTTAAATTGCATTACATTTCCCCCAAAAAAATGCGACTTGTACTCCAGTGCGACTTATATATGTTTTTTTCCTTCTTTATTATGCATTTTCGGCCGGTGCGACTTATACTCCGGAGCGACTTATACTCCGAAAACTACGGTATCCTAACTGTTATCAAGTGTCGCGTACCAATTTATTTGACTCTGAGGTGTACGTCGGCAAAATTGGCTAAAAAAAAGTGTTAGCATGCTAGCATTCTAACAGTTAGTGTCTGTCAAGTAAAGTACCAAGTTATATGCCTCCCAGGTCAACGGTTGCATAATTATCAAAAAAAAAGTTAGCATGTTATTGTAAGCATGTTAACCCGCTAATATTAGCATGCTAACAGTTAGCAAGTGTCACGTACCAAGTTATAAGACCCTGAGGTGCACGGTGGCAAAATTGGCTAAAAATAGTTAGCATGTGTCAAGTACAGTACCAAGTTAGCAACAGTTGCAAAATTATAAAAACATTAACAATGTTAACATGTTAACATCAACATGTTAACATCAACATGTTAACATATTAACAGTAGCATGCTAACAGTTAGCAAGTGTAGCATAGCAAGTTATATGTCTGAGGTATACGGCGACAACATTGGCTAAAAAAAAGTCACCATGCTAATGTTAGCATGCTATCATACTAACTGTTAACATATGCCAAGTATAGTACCAAGTTATAAGACTCTGAGGTAAACAGTTGCAAAATTGTACAAAAAAAATGTAGCATGCTAATGTTAGCATGTTATCATGTTTGATTTTACATGAATGGATACCCAGTAGCACAGTTAGAATTCAGTGGGTTGTTATAAAAGCACCAAATTTGTCAGGAGGGTAGCAAAAACTTACCCCCGACCAGCCGTAGGGCAGAAACATGCCGCCCTCCCAGTTGTTGGCGGACAGGAAGAAGAGACCGGCCATGACGATGAAGGCCCAAACCGCCATGTTGACCACGTTCAGGACGTTGTTGAAGCCCACCGAGTTGCGCACGCCGAGGGACACGATCACCGTGACCAGCAGGGCGATGAACATGGCCAGCAAGTCGGGGTAGGTGTCCTCACCTTTACCTGGCACACCACATAAGATCAGTGAAGGCAAATTAGCTCCCACATGAGCAGAGGTGTCAAAAGCACGGCCCGGGGGCCATTTGCCACACGCAGCTATAAAAAAAGCAAAAAATGCAAATAAAAGAACAAACAGGTGAAAAGTCACGAGAAAAAGTTGCAATGTTGACTCTAATAACAGAAAGCTGCCCTGTTATTTCACAAAAAATAATAATGAATCAAAATTGTTATGAATTATTGACCTATTTGAGGCTCCAAGTACTTCACATTAGATATTCCTGCTGGATAATTCTTGGGGGAAAATGTTGCATATTTCGTGTGACTCCCATAAAAAAAAAACACACACACACATACATATATATATATATATATATATATATATATATATATATATATATATATATATATATATATATATATATATATATATATATATATATATATATATATATATATATATATATATATATATATATATATATATATATATATATATATATATATAGTTACACTACCGTTCAAAAGTTTGGGGTCACATTGAAATGTCCTTATTTTTGAAGGAAAAGCACTGTACTTTTCAATGAAGATAACTTTAAACTAGTCTTAACTTTAAAGAAATACACTCTATACATTGCTAATGTGGTAAATGACTATTCTATCTGCAAATGTCTGGTTTTTGGTGCAATATCTACATAGGTGTATAGAGGCCCATTTCCAGCAACTATCACTCCAGTGTTCTAATGGTACAATGTGTTTGCTCATTGGCTCAGAAGGCTAATTGATGATTAGAAAACCCTTGTGCAATCATGTTCACACATCTGAAAACAGTTTAGCTCGTTACAGAAGCTACAAAACTGACCTTCCTTTGAGCAGATTGAGTTTCTGGAGCATCACATTTGTGGGGTCAATTGAACGCTCAAAATGGCCAGAAAAAGAAAATTGTTTGGGTGACCCCAAACTTTTGAACGGTAGTAATATATATATATATATATATATATATATATATATATATATATATATATATATATATATATATATATATATATATATATATAGACTCATCGTGTAAATAAAAACTTCTCCCTATC
>NC_084745.1:9907638-10045138 GCF_033978785.1 Entelurus aequoreus
ACAAAGTGGAACATTTGATAAAAAGTTAAAGTACCAATGATTGTCACACACACACTAGGTGTGGTTAAATTTATCCTCTGCATTTGACCCATCCCCTTGTTCACCCCCTGGGAGGTGAGGTGAGCAGTGAGCAGCAGCGGTGGCCACGCCCAGTAATCATTTTGGCGATTTAACCCCCAATTCCAACCCTTGATGTGGAGTGCCATGCAGGGAGGTAATGGGTCCCATTTTTATAGTCTTTGGTATGACTCGGCCGGGGTTTGAACTCACGACTAGGGATGTCCGATAATGGCTTTTTGCCGATATCCGATATGCCGATATTGTCCAACTCTTTAACTACCGATACCGATATCAACCGATACCGATATCAACCGATATATACAGTCGTGGAATTAACACATTATTATGCCTAATTTGGACAACCAGGTATGGTCAAGATAAGGTACTTTATAAAAAAATGAATCAAATAAAATAAGATAAATAAATTAAAAACATTTTCTTGAATAAAAAAGAAAGTAAAACAATATAAAAACAGTTACATAGAAACTAGTAATTAATGAAAATGTGTAAAATTAACTGTTAAAGGTTAGTACTATTAGTGGACCAGCAGCACGCACAATCATGTGTGCTTACGGACTGTATCCCTTGCAGACTGTATTGATATTTATTGATATATAATGTAGGAACCAGAATATTAATAACAGAAAGAAACAACCCTTTTGTGTGAATGAGTGTAAATTGGGGAGGGAGGTTTTTTGGGTTGGTGCACTAATTGTAAGTGTATCTTGTGTTTTTTATGTGGATTTAATAAAAAAAAAACAAAAAAAAACGATACTGATAATAAAAAAAACGATACCGATAATTTCCGATATTACATTTTAACGCATTTATCGTCCGATAATATCGGCAGACCGATATTATCGGACATCTCTACTCACGACCTACCGATCTCAGGGCGGACACACTAACCACTAGGCCACTGAGTAGATTGAGCTTTAAGGGTCAATAATTCATAAAAACATTGATTTCCAAAAAATCCCACTAAAATCATCAGGGACCCAAATGGGTCCCACTCATAAAAGTGTTAAAAATAAGTCATGCACTTTTGTTTTTTACTTTACATGCTTAAATCTCTAGATAAACTTCATATATCTGTTGGTTATATGTTTATATTATTTTTTTCAACTTTTTAATCATAGAAAACTTTGTAATTGCAAACACACAACATATGCAATATTTCCCCCAGAACATATTACATAGTGGAACATTTGATGTGAAGTAATTGGAGATTTAAATAGGTCAATAATTCATGACATTGATTTTGATTACTTTTTTTCTTCAAAAATAGACAAAAAAAACCCACTAAAAAGCTCAGGGATCCAAAAGGGTTAAAAGTCATATATATTTTTATTTTTTTACTTTTCAGTGCTTAAATCTATAGATCAACTTCAGATCTGTCGATTGTAAGTTAATTTTTTAATGTTTTTTTTGTAATAACATTATTATTGTTGAGTATAAATAAACTGTCTGCATGGCAGCTTTGTGTTATTAGAGTCAGAATTGCATAGTTTTCTCATTACATTTGACCTGTACGCTCTTTTATTCCACTTTTTGCTGTAGTATTTTTAGAACATACCGCAAGCCTTTAAAAAATGAGCTGTGGGCCACAAATGAGTCCTGGGACACCTCTGATCTAGACACATAGAGGTTATGTACCACAAACTTCATATGCAAAGAAAATATGAACTGAAGTGTGTTCAAGAGCGCGATTATTGTTGCGCTCGTCCTGTGCTGGTAATTGGACACAAAGAGTCAGATGACCTGCAGGGTCAGGTGACACCTGCAGCACCACAGAGTGAACACCAATACAGCCAGGACTTGGCCAGAAGTGGACATGAGGTCGGTGTTTACTTTATAAAAGGCGCTGGAGTGAGAACAGTGGTGTGAGATGTTCAAGCATTCCTGAAGCTGCACCCATGATGGGCAACAGATGAGCTGCTGGGACTGCATCCAAACGGCAGCTAGTGCCAGTCAAGGGCTTATTTCCTCGTTTACAGTTCTGCTACGCTGTAAGGAGAGCGTGGACATGCAAGCATGTTCTAATAGTAAGCAATATGTCAACACTTAATTAAAAAACATTCAAAACCAAATACAGCAGAAGTTTCTAAAAAAAAACAGGTATCAAATCCAAGGCCACGTCGTTTTACATGACCTGTAAATAATATGCGTCAATAAAGTACCTTATCTTTTCTTACTTAATGTATTATTTTCTCCCATTTTGACACAAAAATGTACAGCACAGGCCAAACGTTTGGACACACCTTATTCAATGTGTTTTATTTATTTCCATGACTATTTACATAGTCGATTGTCACTGAAGGCATCAAAACTATGAATGAACACATGTGGAGTTTGGACACACCTTATTCAATGTGTTTTACTTATTTCCATGACTATTTACATAGTCGATTGTCACTGAAGGCATCAAAACTATGAATGAACACATGTGGAGTTATGTACTTAACACAAAAAGGTGAAATAACTGAAAACATGTTTTATATTCTAGTTTTTTCAAAATAGCCACCCTTTGCTCCGATTACTGCTTTGCACACTTTTGGCATTCTCTCGATGACCTTCATGAGGTAGTCACCTCAAATGGTTTTCACTTCACAGGTGTGCTTGAAGCTCAGGGTGGCTATTTTGAAGAAACTAGAATATAAAACATGTTTTCAGTTATTTCACCTTTTTTTTTTTTTTAAAGTACATAACTCCACGTGTTCATAGTTTTGATGCCTTCAGTGACAATCTACAATGTAGTCATGAAAATGTAGAAAACGCATCGAATGAGGTGTGTCCAAACTTTTGGCCCGTACTGTATGAACATACATTTTAAACTTGAATATTACCCAATATTGAAACAATTATATCATCATACTTAACAATGTTTTTGTCATAATAAATACTTAAATATCTGCTTGACTTATGATTTCAAAGCAAGATATCCATTAAATTGTACACTGAAAAATTGGCAATAGATTATACCGAAAAACGTACACAGGTTTTTTACAGCATATTACTGCAAATTGAATTTACAGAGGTTTTTAAAGCTCAAGACTGCAAATTGAAAAAAACTACCACTGCCAGGTGGTTTACCATACAATCTACGGTTGTTGTTTTCACGGTGCATTACTGTGTGTGGAAAACATTACTATTTTTTAGGGCAAAACATTGGCAGCTGAGTTGCCAGAATTAGAAAGTGGTACTGTTTTTCCATAATGTTGTAAAAAAAAAACTCTTTTATTTTTTAAAAGTAAAATTCTGGTATGTTATCAGTTTGTTTTTTCTAGCGTACGTTAAAAAAAAAGTAATAATCAAATGCAAAAGCATATATTTTACAAGTTTGACTCCCCTGCCCTAAAAGTTGCCATTTGAGACCCCTTTGTTACCTTCAGGTAATAATGGACCTTCATCTTTGGTGCCATCTTCTGGCCATTTAGTGCACTGCAATAAAACCACTAACCAGCAATGGGAGTTGTTTAGCTGCAAATTTATTGTGCAATGTTCCACACAACAAGTCTACTCGTCTGCATCAGACTCTTCATCATCCTGGCTAATCTGGAAGTAGCGCAGCTCGTAGGTCTCCTTGTTGGACGCCACCACTCTCAGCCAGTCACGGAGATTGTTCTTCTTCAGGTACTTCTTTGTCAGGTACTTTAGATACCTGCAAGACAATAGGGAATGTTAGGATGCAATGAAAGTGTGTATATGTGTTTATATATATATTTTTAAAAAAGATATATACCGGTATATATATATATATATATATATTTTTTAATGATTCTTTTCTGATGTTCCCCACCTTTTAGAGAACTGCTTCTCTGATGTGACGTCGATTTTGTTCTTCATGCAACTGACCGACACGACGTTGGCAAGGTTACCGGTTTTCCCGTTGACCTTTATCCTCTCTTTAAGGAATATCTCCTATTGGGCAGAGCACAGTGACACGCTAGGGAAGGGAACCCTAGCAGGATAGGAGCTAGGGAAGGGCGCCCTAGTCCAGAATCAACGTTAGCAGCCTGCTAAGACCACTAAATGAAAAGTATGGTCGTTCCAAGACTGGAATTTATGGAATGGAATCGTAGTTGTTACCCCAAAAAAAATATTGCGTGTCGATTTAGACTTACAAAGTTGGCAGAGTCCATGATGCCATCCTCCACAGGGTGGGTCAGGTCCAGGGTGAACTTCCACCCAGGACCCTTTTTACTCTTCTTGGGAACAGTGAACTTCTTCTGACGGATCTGTGGCGTCACAAAGTGGGTGTTTTAAATCAATATTAGCAACAAATGCTATCTAATTATCTACGACGACAACTACCAAGAAAAATTCCTAGTTTGTGAACCCCTTCTCAAACAATAGCAATAAAACTATTTTGATTCTGATAACTAAGTCGCTGATAAAGTAGGAACGACAAATTGTTAAACTTGCATTGAACCTGATGTAATGTGAACATGATTAAAGCTGATAAAGTCTGAAGCAAATATCAACTAAAATATAGCCGCAGGCACTCTAATGTATTTAAATGTTCATTTAAACCAGCACGGCCAATGAATGTAAATTGAAAAACAAGAAACGATTGGTTTGTATCAATTTTATTTTAAAACGCTAACAAATTAAATGAAAACACAAAGCATTTTTTGTGCCGAAGAATAACTACATTTAAAAAAAAGGTTTGATTTTTATTTTACATTCCATGTAACAAAAACTTTAATCTGCTGTTAAGAGACCAAACGGTTGTGTTATCATTTGCAGACACCCGGAAGATTTTTTATTTCAAAGTAAAAGCAGGGATAATTACTAAAGTACCTTTGTACCTGGCTCAAATGTATTTGGAGCCCGACACAGAAATGATTTTACTTGCATATAAAAAAGTCAAACAGAAACAATGTTTTACAATATCCAAAAACCGGAAGCAGGAAGTTAAATACCAGGCCTCAGACTGGCCTGTAAATATTATACTTATGCTTCATGACCAAATTGTGTTTTACCTCCACTTTTGTGTGATATGTGCGAAGGGATTTTTGCAGATGTCAGTTGTCGTTGTGACATGTCTACACGAACACAGAGAGTTCCAAAAACACATATCCGGGGTTAAAAACTATCTCCATCCACACAAGTATAGTTTGAAAACTGTCTGTCTACACACAAACGCACGCACTTGTTGTCATTCACATTTTGTCTGACAGAAGTCTGGAAAAGCAACCACAGCTGACTTGGCATTACACCTCTGTTATGTTTACTGGGATATACCAGACATACAATGACATGTACATTATCTTTACTGCACTTGCACAGAGCCCTAGGAACATTATGAACACTTGTGGAATCATACCATACCATCTTTATTTATAAAGTCCTTTAAAAACAAGCACAGTTGAAGAACACTCATAACACGTTTAATCAGCAACATTGTGATATATCACATGTGCTGTAAAGTGTATATTATTTCCAAAAACCAGCGCACGCAAAATAGGGGCCAAGGAAACCCGAATGTTAAAGGACGTGCAAAACTCTCATGGAATTATAACACATTTGATCATCAATAAAGTGATGTTACATGTGCAATGCAGTGTACATCGTCTTTAACATCACTACACATAAGGAGGAAGGATACAGGTTTTTTTTAGTTGCTCAGTCGCACTTAGTAAATGCATACTTATCTCTGCATTTAGGCCTCTTGTCCACACGCAAATGCAAACTTTTGTCCTAAAAAACAGACTTTTGCAAACGCTGGCCAATGTGTAGAGTTCCAAAACGCTCTGCTTTGTGTATGCTTGTACATGGCACAGAGTCTTGTATTCCTCTGATGATGTCACGGTTGTGAGCTGTCATTTCCCAGGCTAAACAACACTGCGTTGTTAGCTTTAAAGACACCAAACAGTGGTTCCGAACCGGGGAACAGTACCGGTCCGTGACTCATTTGCTACCTGGCCGCACAGAAACAATAATTGATAAACAACCAAATTTTTCCAACTTAACTTTCGCCTGTCCCACTAAACACACCAATAAGCTTGTTAATAGATGTATATTACATCTCCTTTATTATAGTACATGGGACAATGCACTTTAATGGACATACAAAATGTTAATGTGCCAGATTGTAGCCAAAGGCAAATTTTTCCTGGTTGTTTTTATCTGCCACACGTAGAAAGCCGGTCTGTGAAAATAATTCACACATTAAACTGGTCCCTGGTGGAAAAAAGGTTGGGGAACCCTGCACTATAAGACTTACTGTATTTTTTTAACGTAAAAATGCTGCTATTTTAACTCTACGTTGATGGGGTTTTTTAAGAACCTGTATCAAAGTGGGCTTTGCGACACTCCTGCCAGCGACAATTTGACAGTCAGCTGTTTTAGTCACGATTGCTGTCAGACCTCCAGCTGATGGGACAATTTTGATAAGCAAGACTTTTTGCTTTGTGTCACAAGAAAGCTAGAACATTATCTCACATTTTTAATCCTTGTTTAACGACAGATCATGAAGTTAACTTGCGCGTAGATGGAGATGCGTGCGCGCATATAACGTGACCAAGCAACTAAAAAAAACAAAAAACACATGACTTATCCTTCTTCCTTGTTAAAGTTTAGGACAATGTACACTTCATTGCACATATATCTCTATAGTGATAATTAAATGCGTTATAATGTCATAAGAGTTTTGCAGCGGCACACGCACGTCCATGTGCTTTAGGCACTTAACCATGCAAAAGGGGTTCCTTAGCTCGTTAGTGTGTGCTGATTTTATAAATAATGTACACTTACTGTATATGTAATACAACATGTTGCTGATTAAACATGTCAGAATTCTGAGTGTTTCAGCAGCACAAGTGCAGGCTGGTTTTAAAGATAATGTACACGTCATTGTACGTCTAGTACAGACCTGGGCAAATTAAGGCCAGTTAAGCTTTTCAATCTGGCCTGCCGGACATTCCCAAATATTTATTTTTTAGATCTTTAAGATGGAAACTGTAGCTGCCATTATGATGTGCAGTGACGTTTTCAAATGACCGTAAGTCTTGAACTATACAAAGTATTTCAATAGTTGGAATCAGCGCTTTTGCATGATATACTAGTTACTAGGGCTGTGAATATTTGGGTGTCCCACGATTCGATTCAATATCGATTCTTGGGGTCACGATTCGATTCAAAATCGATTTATTTTTTTTCAATTCAACACGATTCTCGATTCAAAAGCGATTTTTTTTCCCGATTCAAAAGGATTCTCTATTCATTCAATACATAGGATTTCAGCAGGATCAGAATAGTTTTACTGCCATTGTTTGAGAACGGGTTCACAAACTAGGAATTTTTCTTGGTGCAATCGTGCAACATAAAACACATAACACATATTTGGTAATAAAAACAGCTGTAACTGAGCTATCAGATCTTGTTATAAGATCTACCCCAGTCCGCTGACATACACACAGAGTAATAGATTTTTGTAAAAAGCTTTTATAATTATAAGGACAATGTTTTATCAACTGATTGCAATAATGTAAATTTGTTTGAACTATTAAATGAAACAAAAATATGACTTATTTGATCTTTGTGAAAATATTGGACACAGTGTGTTGTCAAGCTTATGAGATGCGATGCAAGTGTAAGCCACTGTGACACTATTGTTCTTTTTTTTTCTATAAATGTCTAATGATAATGTCAATGAGGGATTTTTAATCACTGCTATGTTGAAATTATAACTAATATTGATACTGTTGTTGATAATATTCATTTTTGTTTCACTACTTTTGGTTTGTTCTGTGTTGTGTTTGTGTCTCCTCTCAATTGCTGTTTATTGCAGTTCTGAGTGTTGCTGGGCCGGGTTTGGTTTTGGAATTGGGATTGCATTGTTATGGTATTGCTGTGTATTGTTTTGTTGGATTGATTAAAAAAATAAATAAATAAAAAATCGATTTTTTAAAAATGACTCGACTCTGAATCGCACAACGTGAGAATCTTGATTCGAATTCGAATCGATTTTTTCCCACACCCCTAGTAACACCCGAATACGTTTTTCAACTTGTTTAAGTCAGGGTACACGTAATCAATTCATGGTACAAATATGTACTATCATCATAATACAGTCATCACACAAGTTAATCATCAGAGTGTATACACTGAATTATTTACAATCCGAGGGGTGAGATGAGGAGGGTTTGGTTGATAACAGAACTTTAGTCATGCACACGGGTGCCGCACCACGCTTTTAATTTGAAAATAAAAACTTCCGGTGTCGGAATATGAAAACGCATACCTTTTGGTCGTTTTTTACTGTGTTTCTTTACCAAGAATTAACATAGCTTTATGAGATATGAAAAGGAAAATCTGTTTTTCACTGCTCTTCGACACCAACAATTAAAACAGCTTTTTATAAATGTTATTTTTTTCAAATGAAATTCAACTAAACCAGTCATTTGATTTTGAAATTAAAAAATGACCATAACATAGAGACCTTTAAGCCCTTTATCTGTATTCTGCAGAGGTGTGGACTCGAGTCACATGACTTGGACTCGAGTCAGACTCGAGTCATGAATTTGATGACTTTAGACTCGACTTGACAAAATGTAAAGAGACTTGCAACTCGACTTAGACTTTAACATCAATGACTTGTGACTTCACTTGGACTTGAGCCTTTTGACTTGACATGACTTGCTACTTTCCCCAAAACCCAAAGCTTAAAAAGTTATTTGGGAGCGCTCCGTATCTTTCATTTTGTACGTGTGTGTCTGTCTATCAGCGTGTGTGCTGCTTGTCAGCTGGTGCGCTGTCAGTACAACAGCCAATCAAATTAGTTATACGTTGTTTTCATCACACAGGATTAATCCAATCAAATTGCAGGACAACCACAGAACAAGAGTTGTCAAACGATGCGGCAGAGAGAAACAATTATGCCAAAGTTGGTTTCGTTCGGGTATAAAAACTACGACTTGGTCAACAAAAAACGAATTGCGTATGCAAATCACGCAGTTCTAATATTACAGACGGAGACGCAACAACTTCCAACTTCGTTCGACATTTGAAGTTGCACAAAGAAGGGTACGTTTTGAATGTAAGATAACGTTTATTGGCTAAGTAACATGACTTTTATTTGCTGTGTAGTTAAATCAGTGAGGCTGTAAACTCACTGCTAACGTTATAACCATAGACATGTTCTAAGGGTACGCAGCATCGAGCGCTACTGCTTACTGGCGCAGACGAGACGCGGGGCCGCCATCTTGGAGTGGTGATCTGCTCCACTCAGTGCAATTCATTTGGCAGGAGCAATGAACTGTCAGCGCATTTAATTCATTTTACCTCACTGAATACCACTGATTTTCACGTGGTTTTTTGTCATACGTGTAGCTATGATAACGGACACATGTTTTGGCGAGTTTTATTATTCATAGTTTGCTTAACAGTAATATAATATTCTTATACACTATAAGTGACCAGACGTCCGAGATCAAAACTGGGAATATAATCCCAGAGAAGGGGGAAAAAACGGTAAACTATTTTTAAATTGAAGAAACAATATGATTAGGTTATATATACATGCGTATATCCTACATAAACAATGTATGAATACATTAGATATCTATATATCTTAGGGACCTATAGACTGTATCTCTGTTGCTGCAACAGCAGAGAGTTTATTCTGTCTTGACACTTTGTATTGATATTTTGTATTACATTCTTCCCTTAAATGATCATGTTTACAGTGATTGTTATGTATGTATTTTTTATGTATGTCGCTTTGGATAAAAGCGTCTGCCAAATACTTAAACATATATAAACACCTGAAACTCTTTATACCAGCTAAAACCACCAATCTGTTTCACTGGATTCAGAATAAAACCAAATGCTGTTTTACCCAACAATGTTAGTATTTGAATATTGTTACTTGAAGACTTATTCCTGGTTACAATTATACTGTTAAGAAAGTATTGTCTTATATTTTTCCTAAAATGAGAATGCATCATAATCAGCTGGTGAATTTTGTTTTAGGTGGGGCTGAAAGTTTGTAAACCAAACCCCTGTAGGGGCGTCATCCTCCCCCAGAAGATTTATTTGTGATTTTCACATACAAATATTGAAGATCTTTGCTCCTTCTCAACTCTGGTAATATTATTTTCATAAAATACAACCAATAGTATGTTAATGTTTGTTTTTGCAAATGTGTTTATTCTGTAAAGGAATGAGTTAAATGTTTAAAATTGTTTAAACTATTAAAATGACTGGTTAATAGTGCTATTATGAATTGCAATGTCAGCACTATTTTTTTTCCTGCAATTTCAAATGCACTTGTTTTAATAAATAAATACAGCGTTTTAAAAGCATACACAATCTGTGTAAAAATTTTAGTCTATGGTTAAAAAGACTTGAAAGGACTCGAAACTCAAAATGCAGGACTTGGGACTCGACTTGAGACTTTCCAGTCTTGACTTTGGACTTGACTCGGGACTTGCCTGTCTTGACTCGGGACTTGACTCGAGACTTGAGGGCAAAGACTTGAGACTTACTTGTGACTTGCAAAGCAATGACTTGGTCCCACCTCTGGTATTCTGCCTGTGACCTGAGACACATGTGCACGCCGGGGTGAAGCTAACGATGCTAGCTAAACTACGAGCGAACTCCCTTCGACGGATTAATATATGCTCCAGTTCGCAAAACGAACCAGAGGTTGACTTTTAAACGAACAGGTGTGGTTAAATGTTTTTAATTGTTGGACAAAACCCTATAAAAATGGAAAAAAACGCCACGACGAACAGAGGCGCCTCGACTCACCGGCGCCATGTTTGACGGAAAGAACCGGAAAGGGGATTCCGGAAGTGCGTCAGGGCGAATGAGGCTCTCTCCAAGCGTGTGTGGAGATTTAATTTGATTTTATTTTTATTAAGGATCCCCATTAGCTGGTTGCCACAACAACCCAGTAGTCTTCCTGGGGTCCACAATTCAATACAAGTACAAGTAAAAGCCTATAATTATAACTACACAATACAGGAAAAAAATACAAAATAAAAGCATCAATAATAAAAAATAAAAGCATCAATGTTGTCGCTTCATCCTGGACAATTCATGACAAATGTGTGCTTTGTTTTAAAGATGTGCCATTTGGATTTACACTGTTTGAAAAAAAATTTGAAAAGGAATTTACCTTTGCAACCTCATTATACTATTGGCTAAGTTGTATATTCATAAATGTAAGTTTGTCAATACCCGACCTGTTTTTTGTGCCTTTAAAAAAGATTTAGAATTCTACGTTAAAACACTTTCTACCTCTAACGACCAAAAAGCTGTGAAAACGATGATCCTGTGTTCCAAATTTAAGTTATTTACTGAAATTGAGTGAGCCTATGGCTTTGCACTGTTTGTTTGTTCCATATATATATTTTGCATTCTATTTTAGTTACTTTGAATTCACAACCCCCTGGCGCTGTTTTGTACTGTTTTTGTACTTACTTTGATTATTGTTTCTCAACTTGTTAAATGTTGAAATTTATAAATAAAGGTTAACAAAAAATAAATTAAAAAAACGTGTGGAGATGTCCCCATACATTCATAAACGACTGTAACATATGTTTGTCAACTATATTATGCTCCAGGCAAAAATGTTTCTACATAAATGTCGATTTATGAACGTAAGGCCTGCATTTTCTAATTGGCTTAATGGTTTACAATGATCAATCAAAACTTGGAGAACGATTAAGAGTACAAAAGCCCTTAAATTGATGTTAAAACATTTAAAGAGATTTAGTCTTTTGTCTTTTTTTATTGTATTATTAATATTTAATACTGTCTGTATTTGCTTGCTTTCTTTCCTTGTTGAAAGTGCCTTGATTGTTGAGTGAATTATAAATGTATGGTTGTTCATTAAAAAAATTAATTTAAAAAAAGCTCTCTCCAAACGTCAGCGCAACATAAATACGCCTTTATTAAACAAAGCTGTTTAATAGCAACGACTCCATAGCGGGTTATATTGATTTTGAGTTTTCATTGCACAAACATTTATGTTTGTCTGATATTACTGAGAGTATGTGTGCTACTCGGAAAAAATGCTACCCAGCGCTACTGAGCATGCGCACGCATGAATGAATGAGTCGAACAAACAATAGCAATTAAAGTTGAAAAAAAACGGTGCTGTACTGCGGTTATTTTTAGCATTGTTTTACACATAAGGAAACAAAAAAACCCGGTATAAACCTTGATTAACCTGTATGGAGACGGGATTAACGTCAAGTATTTTGACAAGCTCATACATGAATAATTAAAACTACAAGACCTATTTCGTACATTGTATGAGTGACATTACTATCCATCCATTAATTAAGTTTCTATTCTTCAAACCACCAGTCCAAGGATGACCCAAACTCACCATGTGAATCATTAACCTTCCTCCACCCACGTATTAGTCACTGGAACCACAGCTGCTGATGTATCCATCCAATTGTTTTTGACTCAGCTGAGGAAAAAATGATTCATCAAAGTAGCAGTCGGTTTGCATTTCAGCATTGGGCTGACCGTTTCTGAACCCAGGCAGGTAGTAATAAGACAGTCCACTTTGTAGGTATTCAAATCAACACACACACAAAAGCAGAGTTGGTCAATTTGTTATAACGTTTTATTTCAGCCATCTCCAGTCAGGTGACAAAAGGCCTCGAGTGAACAAAAAGTTTGCGCCTGCCACCCTCCCCCAACCAGATTGAGTTCCTCAAACTGAAAGCTCACTGCAAACTGCCTCCCACTTTTTTGGAAGCTCACAATGCTTTTCCACACTTGCAACGCCCTTGAAAATTGAAACAAAAAAAGCACTCGTTTAGTACTGGAAGGATGGCTGCGGGCAGAGGGGCGGGGCCTCATATGCCTCCATGGGTTAAAGGTGAGCGCACGCGACCCTCATGTCGTTCTGAGGCTAAATCACATGTCTAAGCAGACAGTAAAATAAAAAAACAACACTTCTGTTGGATATTTGTCACGCTGGGGTGGGCCTCACATGCTCGCCTGCGCCAACATCTCAGCGACGAAGACGCTTGACTGAGACCAGAAAGCAGGGCCGCGAGAGGGGCATCCAGAACCGGTAGCTACTATCTACAGGGACAACACCCCCATTTAATTTGCTCCTCCCTAAGAAGCTTTAAATCTAATGTTTAAAAATGATACAAAAGCTGAATCCGTTATGTCAACATTCAGGAATGTGAGCAACACTTTCAAGGCAAAAATAAAGCAGGAATGAGCAGCTGATCCTTATTTTTTGAAGTTGTTTTATATAAAGTCAATTTTGTTACCAACAAAAAGTGAGTGATCAGGCAGCGAGCTGCACCGAAACATTCCCGACAGCAAATGGAGAAATTAAAAGGAGAGATAATGAAATGAAAACAATGATTGATGTTCGGTGGAGGCCGACGCTTTGGTGACAGAACCAATGAGAATGCAAGAGACTGGTTGTGGGCGGTGCTTGTTGCAGGGGGCTGCAAAGTCCATCTCCTTATTTGATGGCCTGGACTTTGGTAGCCACAGCAGACTCCTCCCCCATGGCGGACATCACGGTGACCTGCGGCACACGTGTAACACTTGAGTGGGGTCATGTGACACGACAACATACAAGATGGCTACCTGCACTCACCACAAACTCTTCACCCTGCTCAAACTTCAACTCGATTTCCTTGCCCAGGTCATTATCTGGAACACGCAGATCCTCCCTGAGCTCGCCGCTGTCGTTCATCAAGCACATGAAGCCCTCGGTGATGTTGAGCAACTGCGACGAGAAGACCACAGCGTTTATACCGCCATCACACCAGTCTGAGCTAAGGGGCCATCTTTATGGCTTCAAATTTTACAATCCAGCCTAAAAGGTCTGGAAATAACAAAATCTACCGTATTTTCCGCACTATAAGGCGCACCTAAAAACCTCAAATTTTGTCCAAATCTGACAGTGCGCCTTATAATCCGGTGCGCCTTATATATGGACCAATATTGAGCCTCCAACAGGTAAAAGTTTCAATCAATCAATCGCAACTACGGTAAGCAGCCGCCGACTTCATTTTCCCCCGTAGAAGAAGCGCGTGGTGCATGCTCGGATTAGGACGGCAACTAACGATTAATCTGTCGATTATTACTTCGATTAATCGAATAATAATCGGATGAAAGAGAAACTACATTTCTATCCTTTCCAGTATTTTATTGGGGGGGAAAACAGCATACTGGCACCATACTTATTTTGATTATTGTTTCTCAGCTGTTTGTACATGTTGCAGTTTATAAATAAAGATTTAAAAAATAAAATAAAAATTCGCTCTGCGAATGCGCATAGCATAGATTTAACGAATCGATGACTAAATTAATCGCCAAATATTTTTATAATCGATTTTAATCGATTAGTTGTTGCAGCCCTAGCTGGGATATATGACTGCGCGAGGCGTGCCGTTTCATTTCCATTTGTTTGTTTATGTAAAGACCCCAAAATGGCTCCTATTAAGAGACACGCTTACGACGCAGAGTTTAAACTTAATACGATCAGTCACTTCGACGAGACGGAGGGCATGTTGGATGCTGTATCCGCCCAACTTTCTAATTCGGACACTGAAGAAGAAGAATTTGAGGGATTCGTGGATGAGGAATAACTTCATAAAGTGACCTTTACATGTTTGTGTTGTGTTGTGTGACATTAACGTTTGAGCAATGTTGAGTTATTGATATATTGTTATTGCTCTCCACTATTTCGAGTGTTACTATATTGTCATTGCACTAACGTTTGATTTACCGTAACAGTATCACATTTACGTCTTTATTGAATCAGGGAAAAGTTCCCCTCCACCAACGTTCTCTAAGGTGCGCACCGCTCTCGCGTCCTCTGCGCACAGCAAATCTATGCCGCGCAAAAAATCAAATCCCACTCTAAACAAAATAAACAAATCAATTGTTTTGTATGATTTTGCAATGCAACTGTGAGTAACAGGTGACGAAAGGCAGCCACAAGAGATAAAAACAATGTTTGTCAACACTTAAATTATTGTAACGTCTGTGGAGACACTTAAGAGGACAGGAATTCCATCGGTCCCTTTATTTAGCGGAATTGTTTGTCGGCCATAACCACACCAAAACAATGTGTGAAATACTTTTACCTAGCAAAACTGGTCGTTGTGTACCGTACAAACCAAGTCAAAAGCAACTCTTTGTCATCTGTTATATCAACACCAGCCGCTTGCTCTCTCTCACCTGCACCAACACATACACTATGGCAATTAGCCACTGGTGCGTTTATGGCCACCCAAAAAGTTGGACAACTCCAACACTACACGTAAAGTGTAAATTTCAGGTCGGTTTACTATGACTCCTCAATCAGTGTGCTTATTCTACTGTCATTTGTTAAGAATGTTATTTTTTGGATATTAATCATGAAATGATGTTACAGGACTACATAATTTCTAATAAAAATATTTATTTTACGGACAGAAAGTTAATAAACACTTCATCTCATGCAACATGTGAACGTTTTAAGGGGAACTAAATGTGATCTCTGAAAGGGGTACACAATCTTTCCAAAGCAGGACCCCCACCCAGGCATAAAATACTATAGTGCATAGCTGATTAAAAAAAAACAATATCTAAGTGGGCCAAATCACATATTAGAAAATAATCTCTTGAAATTGACTAGTCACTTGATTATAATAATAAGACATCTAAATTGTTATGTCAGGTTTGAGACAAATGTGCTGCTGGTATGGCCAGTGTGCACGTTTGTATTCCACTGAATGCTCAGGGTGTTTGTGCGTTTGCTCACACACATGAAAAATTAGAGGGAACATTTCCCTCCACTATGTGATATAAATGTTGCACTACATGTTATACCTCGGTGAAAATAATAAAACAGCTGCTTATTCATTTTGGGAGTGAACAGAGTTTTCAGAACGCTGGTTTGTAATCTATTAATAAAGTTTGACTGACCTATCGGACTGTTTTGTTGACATTCCCTTTAGCGCAGCTCCATCTAATGGATGCATAACGTAACCCCAGCCTCTACCGTAGCGTCTATTCTATGCGCCTTATAATGCGGTGCACCTTATATGTATGTGAACAAAGTTTCAAAATATGCCATTCATTGAAGGTGCGCCTTATAGTGCGGAAAATACGGTACCCAGCAAGATCGTGTGTCATAGATTAGACCAGGAAAACTGACTCCCCGCTGGAAAAGTTTGATCGTTTGAGCAAATAAAATTCAGAAAGGGGAGCACGCCTCAAGTGGTGTCGAGTTCCTGGTCTCTTCGGACCTTCAAGTCAGCACCCTGAGGTCACATTTCAGTGCAGAGTGCGTTCCAGAGATGTTTACCTGATAGTCTAGCCTCTTAATGGCTGGGACATCCATGTTGTGGGTGGAGGGACACATGTCTTCGTACTTCTTCTGGGTGAAGATGTCGATGCCAGTCAGGTTAACCTGCACAATCACACCATACATTAGTTCATTCATCTTAGACCAAGGGTCGGCAACCCAACATGTTGAAAGAGCCATAATGGACCGAATACAAACAACTAATCTGTCTGGAGCCTCAAAAAGTTAAAAGCCTAATGTAAGTCTTATAATGAAGGCAACACATTGAGTTAGTGTCTCAGAGGGTGAGATAACTCCTGGAAATTACTGGCTTAAAACTGCCAAAGGTATAGATGTATGTGCCCAAGTTAAAGGAAAAGACAGACTGTCTTCTTTTTATGGATTTATTACAATCTTTGCAAGATGGGTAACGTTTGCTGTGATCTGGAACAACATGGTAACACTTACTGTGGTCTGAAACATGGCACACAATCAGAAATGCAGCCAATATTACATACAGATAATGTGTCGTGAGACATGCAAATATAAATTTAAGTACACAGAGGACACAAGTAAAGGAAATTAATTGAACTCAAATATACCTACAAACGAGGCATAATGATGCAATATGTACACACAGCTAGCCTAAATAGCATGTTAGCATGGATTATTAGCACTCCACACAAGTCAATAACATCAACAAAGCTCACCTTTGTACATTCAAGCACAGCATAAAACGTTTGGTGGACAAAATGAGACAAAGGAGTGGCATAAAACACAGAAAGTTGTTCACGTAAACAAACTACAGTGAGTTCAAGGACTGCCAAAATTAGGAGGACAGAACTGGCCAAATACTGTCATCAGTGAAGCATAAACACAAACATACTAACAATTAGGAAGGTTTGTTATATTTGTCCTCATACAGAAACATTATTAAAACAACAAATGTATTTTCCCCCCATCTTTTTTCATTTTTGAAAAAGCTCCAGGGAGCCACTAGGGCGGTGCTAAGGAGCCGCAGGTTGCTGACCCCCGTCTTAGACAGTCAAAACAACCCAGACACCCCTTACCAATAAGCCCAAGTTGGGGTCTCACCTTAGCGTGTCCGTGCTTGCCAGTCTTGGAGGTGGACATCTCCACAATCTTGCAGGGACGTCCCTTGAGCACCACATAGCCGTTCTTGCGCAGAGCAGAGCACTGCATGGGGTAGGTGGCGGAGGCGCCAGACTCGCCAGACGTGAAGTCAAGATCGGGATCTGACATGATGCGATGCTTCTGGGCTGCTAAAACATTCACAGACATGGACTCATTTCAGTTTTAATCACATGAAAATTCTTAAATTAAAAAAGTCAAAATAAAGATGTGACGTTTGCAAATGAACACGTCTTTTGAGTGAACGATGAAAAGGGTTTTGCAGTTACGAGCAAGTCGCTTGCAGGCCATTTTGTGTTGTCATACCAGCACACGAGATTAACAGTAATATGTACAGAATGTACCGTAATTTCCGGACTATAAGCCGCTACTTTTTCCCCTCGTTCTGGTCCCTGCGGCTTATACGACGGTGCGGCTTATTTACGGCCTGTTCTTCTCCGACACAGACGAAGAGGATTTCGGTGGTTTTAGTACACAGGAGGAAGACGATGACACAATGATTAAAGACTGACTTTTCATATACCGGTAGGCTGGTTATTTTGATAACGTACAGGCGAGCACTTTGTATTACTTTGCACCGTTGTATTATTTGTACTCTGCACGAATGCTGTTCGCCATGTCAAAGATGTGAAAGTTTGATTGAATGATTGAAAGATTTATTGTTAATAAATGGGACGCTTTGCCTTCCCAAACAGTCATCTCTGTCCCGACAATCCCCTCCGTGGTAGCAGGAACCCCTATATCAGGGGTCTCAAACTCAATTTACCTGGGGGCCACTGGATGCAGAAACTGGGTGAGGCTGGGCCGCGAGAAAAGATTTCTTAAAAAAAATCTAACATGCACTTTTTAATGAATTCACCTTCTTTGAATGGCTTTCCCGCCCTAGCAACCATCTCACTCACCATGTAGCTAGCTTTGACTGCTGCATCGTTCCTTTCGCTTGCTTTCTTGACGATATCTTGTTGCCTCAGTAGACTGGTTTTAAAATTTGCAACCCGGTTCACTCTCTCATCTCCCTGGTATTTTGCATACTCCTCAGCATGTCTAGTTGTATAATGACATTTCAAATTGTATTGCTTGTGCACTGCAACTTTCTCTGTATCAACTACAGAAAAGAGCTATAAGGATTATTCATAAAGTAGATTACTTAGGACACACTAACATATTTTTTTATTAATTCCGGTTTATTGAAATTACAGGAGCTAGTAAAGTTACAGACATTATGTGTCATGTTTAAGGCTAAAAGTAAAACATTACCAGCAAATTTACAAAAAAATGTTTGTCATCACTTCTGAGAATACAGAACAGAAGAAAAGGTCATTTCCAACATCAGTATTCAAGGACAACTTTAAAACAAATGTGCATATCAGTGGTGGGGGTTAAACTATGGAATTCTCTTTACAATGAGATAGAAGATTGTAAATATATATTCCAAATGAAAAAATATATAAAGACAGAACAATAAAATCATATGGACAGCCATAAGTGTTTACATTTTGCTTTATATTTATTATTTTTTCGCCTGGTTTTGTATTTGTTTTGTATCATCCCTTGAGGTGTATATTACTTCTTTTGTTTTTTTTGTTCGGTTTGTACATCATGAAGTTTTGCACTTGTGTTTTTTTGTGTGTTTTTTTGTTTGTTTTCGTTATATTTGGATGTAATTGTTGGTTTATATGATATCATTAAGTAAGACTACGTATTATGTTGAAGGGGGCAGAAAAATATCAGATTTTTCTTCATCCTGCTCCTTCTCAGGCATTGGTGTGTAAATGTATAATTGAATAATTGAGGTATAACTGTCTATCGATCAAAGATGCACATCAATGACGGAGATAAATAAAAATGAAATGAAATAAGACACGTCGGGGGTGCCCCTTAACTTATTTGGGTGTTACCATTTAGTGGTCAATTGTACGGAATATGTACTTCATTGTGCAACCTACTACAACTAATAAAAGTCTCAATCAAAGCGCTCATCTTCCCCGCCCGGACTGTTTACAGCGGGGGCGGGAGCGAGCAGGCGGGCGAGCGAGGGAGGGAGGGAAGAAGAGCATGTGCGGGTGTCGTGGAAAAGCGGCAAAATGTTTCTCTGCTTGCATCACGCAAGTGACGTCAATGCCTACTTGCCAACCTTGAGACCTCCGAATTCGGGAGATGGGGGGGAGGTTGAGGTGTGTGTTTTTGTAGCCCGGAAAAGTTAGTGCTGCAAAGGGTTCTGGGTATTTGGTCTGTTGTGTTTATGTTGTGTTTAGGTGCGGATGTTCTCCCGAAATGTGTTTGTCATTCTTGTTTAGTGTGGGTTCACAGTGTGGCGCATATTTATAACAGTGTTAAAAAATAAATAAAATAAAATATGACCAACTTGCATGTGTCTGCAGAAGCCTCATACAACATGTGTCTAAGCAAGCACGCTGTTAGTAAGCGGATGATTTAGCTGTCCTGTCTCCTAGCAGTGCTGGCTTCCAACAGCTGCTGAATATATGTACAGATTATGGTTTAAAATATGATGTGAAATATAATGCCAAAAAGAGTGTCATCATGATATGTAGAACAAGAGAGGACAAGGACCTCTCTTTTCCTTCATTCTATCTGTCAGGACAGGTGCTGAGTGTGTGTGATAAAACTAAGTATCTGGGGCACATCATTACTGATCTATTGGGTGATAATCAGGGGCGGATTAAGAAATTTTGGCCCCCTGGGCCTGACATGGTCTTGGCCCCTCAACCCCCCGCGCGTGTGGGCGCACACACACGCACGCACTATGCAAGAAATACTGTATACTGTGA
Organism: Entelurus aequoreus; assembly: GCF_033978785.1. NCBI lineage: Eukaryota > Metazoa > Chordata > Actinopteri > Syngnathiformes > Syngnathidae > Entelurus > Entelurus aequoreus. Next base: position 9,927,916 of record NC_084745.1, read on the forward strand.
ACAGACATGCACACTGTACTGTACAGAAGAGTGCACATACTGCACACACACTATTAGGTATACCACACAGACACTGACAAGCACAGGTTTCACACAGACACAGGGGGAGGGGATAAATGGCCTAAAAATAAACATTTTTGAAAATGATTACGCCCACTTCAGTGATGGTGCATTGGGTCATTTGAGAGATATTATGTATTGGAAGTTGGTAGCTATCATGAAATAAACCCCCCAACCCACCCAAAAAACTAAATCGGACATGATTTTTGCCCCCTTTTCCTCCCTTCTATCATTAAAAATAAAATAATATCTTAGGAAAACACATTGGCATAACGGCAGCTGTGCAGCAAATTGAGGCTCAAAGTCTGTATCTATTTGTGGTTAAGCTTGAGGAGAAGGAGAAAGGTAAAATGATAACATGCATCGGAGAGCACCACAAAGAAAGGTGTAGGCCAGTTCATGGTACAAGGGCTGCATGCAGGTCAAGATAGCCCATTTCCAAGAATGCTATAGTGGCTGGACAGGCACTGGACATGTCCTGAACTCAGTGTCAGACGTGGCTGCCGAATACTTGGATGAAGTGAAGCAGCTGACAGATCTCATGCTGCCCCATCTGAAGACTGTCCTGGCCAGGCAGAGGATGGATGAGGAGACCTTCCCAATGGACCCTGTCAGTGAACAGGCTAGTAACATTGATGGCACCCCTGTGCACAACATTGGGATGGAGAGACAATGTGGCAAGGTGGACTACAAACTGAAGAAGTTGGGCACACTGAACGCAGTCAATAGGTCAATAATTTTACAGAAGAGCCAGGAGCTTCAGAGGTTTCAAGGCAGCAGCACAAGCAAAAAGGGAGGTTGAACTCAACTGGAGTAAATTCATGAAGGCAAAATTCGAGAGTAGGGCAGATGAGAAACAAGAGATGGCTCAAAGAAAGGAGAGTAAGAGACTAGACATGCTGGACACACTGAAATCTTTTGATGGCCCCTTCACGATAGTGGGGAAGTTGAAAAGTTCCTTGTGGATGAAAGTCTGCACAAGAATGCAAAGCTGCAGAGAATGAAGCTTGAGGTTCAGTTTGCCAGAGAAAGCACCAAGCTTCTGCCTAAAGTCAATCCTATCTTCACAATCCAGGTGACACTTCCCAGAAATGGCAAAAGTGCAATTCTCCAAGTCATAATGGATACTTAGAATTTTATGGTGGTGGTAAGTATTCATGAAAACAGGTAGCCTAACATTAGTGAATGGGTGAATTCTGGAAATAACCTAAAAATCTTACACAGTGCACCTTTAAGCAAGGGGTTTCTTTCGTGCTTTCAATTTTGCAAAATCATCCACCACATCATTGAAGTCCAACTCTCTTGTCAGCTCACTCTCAATTGCCATTAGAGATAACGCATTTAATCTTTTCTGAGTCATTCTTGTGCGCAGCTCATTTTTTACTCTTGACAAAAGAGAGAATGAGCGTTCTCCCTCACAGTTACTGACCGGTAGAGTGAGAAAAATCTGTAGCGCAATGTATGTATTAGGAAACGTAGGCTGTAGTCCAAAATGTATTATTGTTTTGAGCAGTCCTGAAGGGGTCCTCTCCTCATCAGTGTTGTTGAGCTGTATAAAAGATTTGAACTGTATAAGCTCCTGTCCAAGACTTTCATTGAGGTCAGATGGGTATGATTCAGTGAGAATCTTGGCCTTGTGAAGGACTGAAGCATTGGACTCTGTATCCAAAGAGAAAAGGACACTGAACAAATTGTTCAGATGTTTGTAGGCCTCCAGACGGTGATTAAGGCTTGAACTCAGTTGATCAATAGAGGCAATAAATGTCTCTATTTGAAACAGTTGCCTTCCCTCAAGCACAACATCTGGGGATGCTGATTCATCAGCAAACTTTTTACGTTTCCTCGTCCGTTCAGCCCTGTAAGATGGGGTGCCACCCAACATGTTTAAGGCTTTCTGCTCAAAATGATCAAATAGATCTCTTTGGGAGAGAACAAAGGTGCGCAGAGATTCCAGCAATCTAACTGCTGTACCAAGGTCCATGTCTGCTTTTTGAAGTTGCAGACTTGTGGCCTGAAATCTGGACAGAACAGTGTCCCAAAAGCCTGCCATGAAGGCCATCTCAAGTGAATCCAGCTTCCGCACTAGACTGTCAGCTTCAGTTCGTGTGTCTCGTTTCTCTGTGTCATCAGTGGAAATAACCTGTAGTGCTGCTTTTATTTTACTGTAGTTCTGCCACAGTGCTTTGGTAGATTCTGCACGGCAACTCCAACGCGTGTTGGATAAAGCTTTAAGTGTGAGATCTATGTTGGAATTGCCAAATACCCTGTCCCATCGGTGTGTGGATGCAGTTGTGAAGTTGTAAATAGACTGAATCAAGTCAAAATACTTAGAGACTTCATTTCCACATCTGTCAATGCTGTTGACTCCCACCAAATTCAAAGAGTGAGCTGCACATGGAATATAGTGTATTAATGGGTTGCTTTTCTTTAAGTGAGCCTGCAACCCATTATACCTCCCTGACATGTTGCTGGCATTATCATAAGCCTGCCCCCTGCAATTTGACAGCTCTAACCCTAGATTTTCCAACACAGACATGACACAGTTAGCCAAACTTTCACCTGTATGGCTAGTAATGGGCTCAAAACCCACAAAGCGTTCAACAACACTGCCCTCTTTGCTAACAAAACGGAATATGAATGTCAATTGGTCCACATGAGATAAATCTGGGGTTGAATCCACAATGATAGAGTAGTATTTGCTTGCTTGCAGTTCATCTGCTATAGCCTGTTTGGTTTTTGCACCCATCAATTCAATGAATTCCTCACAAATGGTGGAGGACAGATATGAGGTATTACCTCGACCCATCTGCCCAAACTTTCTGATGTGATCCTTTAGAAAGGGATCAAATTCAGCCAGGACCTCCAGAATACCAAGGTAGTTCCCATTGAGAGGAGACCCTAACGATTCATTTTTACCCCTAAATGCAAGGCCCCTTTCTGCAAGGAATTTAATGACTGCAACAACTCTTTGTAACACCTGCCTCCAATAGCTGCTCTCTGCCTGAAACTGTTTGAACAGGTCTGCATCAACTGTGGCACCTTTGGCGCGGTTCAAGACTGCTTGCATGCAGGTTATGTGCTCAGCACTTCGCTCATGTTCACCAAATCTTTCTGAGTGTTTCCAATCACAATAGCCTGTCACAAAAGAATGCGTTTTTGGGGAAAACAGTTTGCATGCAAAGCAGTAAACATTACCAGTAGAGGGAGAGTACATCAGCCACTCTCTTTGTACTCGTTGTCCATTGGGCAAGTGTGAAGTAAAATGTTCATTGTTTAGGCATCGGGTTTTGCCTCCTAGCCCACTGTTCCTCACAGAAGCTGGATAATGGCTGTGACGGTTGTGAAATGATTTTGCACCTCTTTGAATAAGAACTTCCTTCATTGACTCAGTGAGGGTCTCAGCCCATTTAGCGGGATCACTAGGTAGAGTTGTCACTGTAGATGGTGTTGAAGAAAGATTCAGCTCATTTTCTATGCTGTCCAGAGGTGCAGTGACCTCACATTCATCCGAGCAACTGGCTACTGCTGAATTGGTTGAATCATAAGCATCAGAAGCATTTGGTTCAGTGTCTACACTTGTAGTGGTCTCAGGATCTTGGGAGCTACATGCTAGCTCAGGTGCATTGCTAACCTTAGCTGAATTTGCAGTAGCATTTATAGAATTGCTTTCAGCAGATGTCTTTGTACTGAAGAAGCTGGAGATATTTGGAACACTCTCAAGTAAAACTGATTCCTTTTTTTTCTTTTCTTGCTGAATTTTTTTTCTAGCTCCTCCACTTAAACGTTTATGATCCATATTTCCCTTCTTTCTTTGCACATTGGCTCTTTGCCTATCACAACAGATAAACCAACTATGTGTGTGTGTGTGTGTGTGTGTGTGTGTGTGTGTGTGTGTGTGTGTGAGTTTGTTTGTGTGTTTATGATCGGTGCTGCTTCCTTCAAGTGTGTGAGGTGATTTAGAAAACTAGCAACCCAGCATCAACACTCCAAAGCAGAGAATAACAGCTTACTAGCATAGACAATTGAGAGCAGAGAATCAACTGATTCGTCTGATAGACAGCAGGAGAGCAGAGTGGTCAGTGATGATCGAATCAAGAAAATGTCTAAATGGCAAGGGAACAGACTGATTTGTACTGAGGAGAAAGAGAGAGAGAGCCAATTACAGTGAAATATATTCCAAAAGAGCCAAGTGACTAGCTGAAGGCAGGGACAAATGCCTTGGAGTGACCAACAAGAGTGCAAAGTACCAAATGGCAAAATGTGGAAAGACCAACAGGCAGATCTGCTTTTACCTCTTATCTTCACAACCAAAAAGTTGCTAAATGATGTTTTCAGTCGCTAGCCAGGTATGGCCAAAAGACGCGAAATCTAGCGGCAAAGTCGGTCAATCACACTGACAGTGAAACAAATATTTTGAAAAGATAATAATTGTACACCTTTGTGCACTTTAGTCTTCTATCTAAATATTTTCACAAAGGACACCAAGGCAGCTTGCTAGCTATGATGGGAGCAACAATGTCTGATAGACAGCAGGAGAGCAGAGTGGTCAGTGATGATCCAATCAAGAAAATGTCTAAATGGCAAGGGAACAGACTGATTTGTACTGAGGAGAAAGAGAGAGCCAAGTACAGTTAAATATATTCCAGAGCCAAGTGACTAACTGAAGGCAAAGACAACAGCCAGATACCTTAGCAGAGACCAACAAGAATTCAAAGTACCTAATAGCAAGATGGCGAGACCAACACAATAAATTGTATTAGGATTTAATTTATTAACGTTAATCTTAACAGCCAAAAAGTTGCTGAATAATGTTTGTAGTCGCTAGCCAGGTATGCCCAAAACAAGAGTCGCTAAACCTAGCAGCAAAGTTGCTTAATTGCAACACACTCTAGGATTCAGGGGAATTAAGGATAATAAAGATATTAATTGTACAACTTTTTGTACTTTTTTTCTAGTTTTTTGAGTCGCCAGCCATGTATGGCCAAAAGTCGCTAATTGAATGCCAACGTTGCTTAATCGCCAACACACTGGGACTCACTGAAGGACTGACTGAATAAAAAAGATAATTAAGATAATTGTGTACTTTTCTCTTCTGATATTTTCTCTAAGGACCCCAAGCTATCTGCAAGCAGCAATAATGTCTGACAGACAGGAGAGCAGAGTGGTCAGTGATGAATGGCAAGGGAACAGGCTGATTTGTACTGAGGAGAAAGAGAGAGAGAGAGCCAATTACAGTGAAATATATTCCAAAAGAGCCAAGTGACTAGCTGAAGGCAGGGACAAATGCCTTGGAGTGACCAAGAAGAGTGCAAAGTACCAAATGGCAAAATGTGGGAAGACCAACAGGAAGATCTGCTTTTACCACTTATCTTCACAACCAAAAAGTCGCTAAATGATGTTTTTAGTCGCTAGCCAGGTATGGCCAAAAGACGCGAAATCTAGCGGCAAAGTCGGTCAATCACACAGTGAAACAAATAATTTTAAAAAGATAGTAATCGTACAATGTCTTGTACTTTTGTCTTCTTTCTTAATATTTCTCAAAGGACACCAAAATGTCGCTATCTGCAGGCAGCTTGCTAGCTATGATGGCAGCAACAATGTACCTTAGAGTGACTGACCAACAAGAGCTCAAAGTACCTAATGGCAAAATGTGGAGAGACAGACACAATAAATTGCATTAAGATGAAGAGAACTGTTGCTATTATTAATCTTAACATCAACCAGAAAGTCGCTAAATGTCACCAGCCAGGTATGGCCAAAAGTCGCTTAATTGGCCACACACAGTAACAGAGAAACTAACAAAAAAAAGATCATAAAGATAATAGTTGTACAACTGTGTGTACTTTTGTCTTCTTTCTAAATATTTTCCCAAAGGACACCAAAATGTTGCTATCTGCAGGCGGGAGCGTGCCTATGTTCCCCGGGTCCTATGTTCCCCGGGTCCTATGTTCCCCGGTTGTTCCTGGGTCTTTGTATGCGACCGGGGAACTTAGGACCCTTTTTCTAAAAAAGGGTCCTATGTTCCCTGCATTGTATCTGGCGAAATTGCGAAATTGTGCCCTGACCAAAACCATCCCTAAACCTAACCTGTCACAGGGCGTTGTGGAGCACTTTTTTGGCGAAATTGTGCCCTGACCAAAACCATCCCTAAACCTAACCTGTCACAGGGCGTGCGGCAGCAGATAGAGCAACTCAAACGCGAACTTCCTTCCTTCGACAACTTAAACGCGTCTCTGTCATGCGTGTCTGCGTGCGTCTTACTTAGTCGCGCATTGGAAGCAGCGGGGAACATAGAACCCTTTTCTGGAAAAAGTGTTGTACGTTCCCCGCAGCGGGGAACATAGAACCCTTTTTTTTAAAAAGGGTCCTTAGTTCCCCGGTAGAGGGGAACATAGGACCCGGGTAACATAGGGACGGGGAACATAGGGATGACCCGCTGCAGGCAGCTTGCTAGCTATGATGGCAGCAACGATGTCTGCCAGACAGGAGAGAGTGGTCAGTGACGATCGAATCGAGAAAATGACAAAATGGGTCAAAGACCAAAAAGTTATTAACTGACAGCAGTGACAAATGTCAGACTGTAAACTTTCTCGAAAGAAAAGGACAAAATGGGAAGATGCTGATAATAACAGCAAAATGGAAAATATAAGAATTTCCAAGTAATGCTCAACTCAAGTGTGTGTGTGTGTGTGTGTGCGCGCGTTAAACTTCTTGTTGAATGATTTCAAATTATCTCTGAGTCTGAACTGAGGGAAAGGAAACCAAATTTTGAGCAGTCTCTCACGAGTTCAAAATACCAAATGAGGAGATTCTAAAAGAACAGACCGGTTTATGAAAGACTCGATGGGGGAGGGGCACAGCTAAGAATACTTGAGTGAGATTCTGTGATCCAAATTCGAGATAGAGCTTTTTGATAATGATAATTTGTCAGAGTAAGGTTGTGTAATCAAAATTTGAGAATGAGCTTTGTCAATCAATCAAGAATATTTGCATTAAGTTCTGTGATCAAAATTCAGAAACAACCTTTAATAATTGATAAAGAATATGTGAGTGAGGTTGTGTGATCCATCCAATTTGAGAATTAGCTTTGATAATAATGATTGAGAGCCTCTGGCCCTCTGTGGATCATGGCCGCGGGGCCAATTTTGCCTGGCCCCTTGGGGCCTCTGTGGGTCGTGGCCGCGGGGCCAAGTTGGCCTGGCCCCTTGGGGCCTCTGACCCTCTATGGATCGGGGCCAAGTTGGCCTGACCCCTCGGGGCCTCTGGCCCTCTATGGATCATGGCCGCGGGGCCAAGTTGGCCTGACCCCTTAGGACCTCAGGCCCTCTGTGGGTCGCGGCCGCGGGGCCAAGTTGACCTGGCCCCTTGGGGCCTCTTACCCTCTATGGATCGTGGCCGCGGGGCCAAGTTGACCTGGCCCCTTGGGGCCTCTGGCCTTCTGTGGCTCGCGGCCGCGGGGCCAAGTTGGCCTGGCCCTTTGGGGCCTCTGGCCTTCTGTGGGTCGTGGCCGCGGGGCCAAGTTGGCCTGGCCCCTTGGGGCCTCTGACCGTCTATGGATCGTGGCCGCGGGGCCAAGTTGACCTGGCCCCCTGGGGCCTCTGACCCTCTATGGATCGTGGCCGCGGGGCCAAGTTGGCCTGGCCCCTTGGGGCCTCTGACCGTCTATGGATCATGGCCGCGGGGCCATGTTGGCCTGGCCCCTTGGGGCCTCTGGCCCTCTGTGGGTCGCGGCCGCGGGGCCAAGTTGACCTGGCCCCTTGGGGCCTCTTACCCTCTATGGATCATGGCCGCGGGGCCAAGTTGGCCTGGCCCCTTGGGGCTTAAGATTATTATTTTTGCAAAAGTAGTTTTGCTTGGGTCGCGGCCGCGGGGCCAAGTTGGCCTGGCCCCTTGGGGCCTCTGGCCCCCTGGGCCTGGGCCCGGTAGGCCCGGTCATTAATCCACCTATGGTGATAATGATGACCTATACAGACAGCGGCGTATGCTGTATGCCCAAGCCAACATGCTGAGAAAGAAATGTTATTATTGTACATATGATGTAAAGATAAACTTATTCAGAGCCTATTGCACTCCCCTGTATACTGCCCCCCCTGTGGGTAAAGTATACGCAGAAAAGCATACAGAAACTGCAGGTTGCTTATAATGACTGTATGAGACTTCTCCTGGGAATTCCAAGAAGATCCAGTGCAAGCCAGATGTTTGTTAGTGTTGGGGTGCCCACTTTTTCAGCGTTGCTACGCAACATTATATATAAGTTTATGTGTAGGGTATCTGAGTCTGAAAATAACATAATCTCTGTGTTAACGAACTTTGGCCGCAGTTCTGTTAAGTACTCATCTGGACTGTGGAATCATTGGCACACATGTTTGTATGTCAGAAACTGACATTTGGGTTTTATGTTTTTATTATTTTTATGTTTTATTGCTTTGTTTTTTAATGTATGTTTTATTGTTTTGTTTTTTAATGTATTGTATTCTGTTTTCATATGTTTAAATGGATCTTAAGGTCTGCAATAAAGATTGATGATATAGAGAAAAAGGTGACGCGGTGACGGTTTCTAGAGGATACTAAAGGCAGTGCCATCATGGCACGCCCTCGATATTGTCGAGAGCCTCATACCATGCTGTGATTGGTAGACTCCATCAGCTCCGCACACAACGCTGTTAAGCGCCATTCATTCAAAACTCGCGGGCCGCATTAACATTAAACTGTCATATTAAGGCGGGGGCCGCACAATAACGTCTCACGGGCCGCAATTGGCCCGCGGGCCGCATGTTTGAGACCCCTGCCCTATATACTACGGTAATTACACATCAAAACCCTGCGGCTTATAGTCGGGTGCGGCTTATATATGGAGCAATCTGTTTTTTCCCCTAAATTTAGCTGGTGCGGCTTAGTCAGGTGCGGCTTATAGTCCGGAAATTACGGTAAATAAAAAGGTTAGCAATATCTATAAATAGTAAATTAATGATAGCACGTCAAATAATAGCCCAGTTGGGACACGCATGCAGGATAATTGTTCTGTGGTGGATTTGTTGTTAGGTAGTACAGGTGTACACGCCATTTTGAAATTCACACTTAAATCTTTATTTCTTCTTGTGATCTACAGAGTTTATTTAGTTGAGGGGATTGAATAAGCTTGGCTTCTTCCTACTCCTTTACAAACATGTTGCAAAGAGAGCTATAAATAATATGATGCATCAACATGCTGTATGCATGTTTGAAATAACATGTTTCAGAATAACTCCAATCTATAGGGGATATGTTGAGATGTGCAAGATTATTCTGATGCAAATCTTATAATTGCTACAGTGACTGCTAGAAAGTTACTTAAGAAATAATGAGACAGTCATTTACAGCCCTTTGAATAGGAACAGCTCGTAAAGACCTGGCTCCTTTCAAAGAGCCACAAATCACATCTCTACGTGTACGTTCACATTGTAGGGTAGGATGTCCAATTAAATATTTTTTTTGCAAAACCTGATCTTTTTATGTAATCGTTCACATAGATAAAAAAATAAAAAAGGGTGTCTAATGTGAACACAATCTGACCCGTATGCTTCAATTCTAGTAGGTATCAGTGCTGGCGCATTTGTGGCAATTTCAAGGATTCTGTGCAATTTAAGTCAGCATTTTCTGAACGGAATTATTGCGCATAAAATATAACAGAGGATGGCAAACATTTTGGCTCTCTCAATTCACGGAGGACTTGCTTTGATGTCTGCTCCAAAGAGCGTGTGGGCAAGCAGTTGGCGACGGCAAGTTTGTGAGTTCCTAAATATTAATTTTGCCTATTTTATGCTCATTTCAAAAGAGGTATTGTCGGATTAAAGCAACCAGAGCTTTCAGACTACAGTCACATCAAATAATATCCAAATACAAAAAATCTAAACAGAATTGCATTGTTCATATAGGCAACAAAAAAGCCAATGAAGGTCAAATATGGGCAAAAAATCGGAACTGATCTGCAGTCTGGTCCTAAACGTCTCTGTCATCCGTTTTTGCGTTTGGATAAAAAAAACAAAAAGTTAAAACAAAAAAAATGTTTTCCCCGTTTGATAAAAAAAACCCCACTCAAAACGGATTGTTATCCGATTTTATCTGTGTTTTAAACATCGAAAATGGGAATATTAAACAATTGAAAAAAATATTTTCTCTATTTCCCGTACAATGTTTAGAAACATGGGTATGGCGTCTCTTCAGTATCTTCCTGAGTGACCCAGAACAACAGAAGAAGAAAATACTTACAAAGACCTGTTTGCCTGCATGATGGAGAGTCAATAAATTGTTCATGTCTGTGGACATTAGGACACTCTTGACCACGGAATATTTGTTTAGAAGACATTGTTTGTCGTCTTCCGTTTTTCCGGGTCACTTACAGATGAGGATACTTAAGAGAGACACTGCGCATGTGAAATCTACACATTGTCCAAACCTTAAACAAGAAATAAGAGAATATCTTTTTCCACAGTTTTATTTCTAATTTTCAAATTAATTTCGGAAAACGATCCCTTTTGTTTTTATTATCGAACCGAAAAAAAAAAAAAAAAGGGGAACATTGATTATTCAAATTATTTTTCTATTCCGAGACGAAAAACGAATGGCCGCAACATACATGGACCCAGTGTGAACAAGGCCTGTTAGTATGGAGAAAACTTGGCTTGAAACAAAAAAATAAATTACAGTTGGGCACGGGATAATTGGCCGCTGACCTACTTATCTCTAGTGCCCGCTCAGAACAAGGCGGTTTGCGATGTGCGTCAATATTCTGTGTGGGGGCGGTATTTTTGGACTAATTGAGGACAGAGGTTGATGATGGAAGTGCCTCAACTTTGAAATTCCCGGGTCTGATTTCTCGGAAGTGCCATTAATCAACACGCAAAATCTCTAAAATCATACAAAATCACATTTAAAGTTTGCACCGCTTTACCTTTTGTTAGATGTTTGTTTACACGTCTTTATATCAGAGCATTCAATCATGTATTTGGTGCTAGCTAAAACTGTCCGAGGTCACCCTCATGAAAATCCACAAACATTATCTAACTCCTCTATAGTGAGATAATATACTAATGCACAATTATTCGCTCTAAATGCTGTTTGAGGTTTTTAAACTATTCACAATTTGTATTCTAAACGGTATCCGCTAATTTACCAAGTTGATTTTAAGTGATTTCCGTTGAGTTATTGAACTAATCCATTTACTTTTTATTTCATGAATGAATAACAAATAAGGGAGCTAGGATGTTTTAAACTTGAATTTCCAAAATATAGGTTGCATATTTCTCTTGTCTTAAGGGATGATTCAAGACAAAAAACGACTGATTCTTTAACGTCACAATATTTGTAGCTCCCTTAATATTTGGCGTATCGCAATGATTCAAGTACGATTGGAAAGTTTTTACAAAGTCTTTACAAATGGTATGAATTGCTTTAAGATATTTTGCGTTACACCGGTTTGGTTAATTTGTGATTCTTCCAATTACCATTTGATTTTTGCTTTTATTTGGGTGTCAATTGTTCCTCCATGACTTTAGCCCACATTCAAGTACAATTAAAAAGTAACTTCAATATAGAAAACAGCCATAACAGTATTGTTTTAAACTATCTTAATCGCAGGTGCAGAATCAGATATTTACAATAAATGTGCAAAAGAATGCAACTTGTCAACATGACTGCATATGTAATGTAATGTAACATGTATATATACTAAAGGCTGTTACTCATTCACCTGTCAGACGTGTTATGGCTTATTGGATTAAACTCTATTGCTTCTCCAAGCGGCGAAGTGGAGCTAAGATTAGACGGAGTCAACATGTCAAACTTAATTGAAAGTATGTCCTAAATAAAGATGACATTACTTGCGTGCTATTGTCCACACTTTTTGCATAAAAAGTCGTACATGACGCTGACGAGCTTGGACAAGAGTAATTTAAGAGGGAAAAAAATCCAACTTTCAGCGACACAAACGTGGATGCCCCTTCCTGAGACATCAACTAGGAAAAGTACCTTCCATATGAGGACCGGTGAACAAGTTAGGACATAAAGCATAGTCCCAATACAGAAAAACATTGCATTTAATAGAGAATGTCCCATTTTCACCACTGGTGGTGAAATCTATCAAAATTAGGGTGGTCCCAAAAAGGAGGGATTTTTTAAATGGACTGTCGGTGTTAAAAGTGCTCCCCCTCTGGTCAACATATGAAATAACAAGTGTGTGTAAAAATTTGAAGCGCTCCCCTTTGGCCAACATATGTAACAAGTGTGTAAGAAATTGAAATGCACCCCCTTTGGCCAAAATTAATAAAATAAATATGCATCTAGAGACTGCAGTAACTTGAAGTAAATAATAAAGATTAAAAACCAATCAAACACAAAATCCCCCCCCAAAAATTTACTAAAAGCTTACCTTTTTTATATTTGCATAGTATGTATATATTATGAATGTAAATTCAAATCTTTATATATCTAGAAAGGGTGGTCCGAAAGAGGTAGGCCTTTTTCAGAGGTCTCAAGAAGGCAACAAAATACAAGAATGTGTGTGAGCAAGAAAGAACATATAAATGTTTCTGGAATGTTGGTGGATTCCAATTACATTTTCGACAAATTTGAATTGAATAATGTAACGTGTATATACTAATGACTGTTACTCATTCACCTGTCAGACGTGTTATGGCTTATTGGATTAAACTATTGCTTCTCCAAGCGGTGAAGTGGAGCTAAGATTAGACATGTCAATCTTAATTGGAAGTTTCTCCTAAATAAAGACGACATATTACTTGCGTACTTTGAATAAAAAGTCGCACATGACGCCGATGAGCTTGGACTAGAGTCATTTAAGAGGGGAAAAAAATCCAATTTTAGCGACACAAACGTGGACGCGCCGACGACATCCTTGTTAGTTCACAGCTTTTTGAAGTGGGGTTGAAAACATAATACCGCAACGATACTGATAAAGCATATCTCCCCCCATGCTATCGCACTGCTTTACATCATATTTCTACATGACTTTTGATTTATCTTAATAGTAATAGTATCCTATAGTATGATAATATAACAATTTCCCTTGTGGATCATTAAAGTTAAAGTTTGTCCATAGGTGTGTGTGTGTGTTCTTGTTTTTCTACCCTTCTTGAGACAACAAGGAAAAGTACCTTCCATATGAGGACCGGTGAACAATACGGAAAAACATTGCATTTAATAGAGAATGTCCCATTTTCACTAGTGGTGGTAAAATCTATCAAAATTAGGGTGGTCCTAAAAAGGAGGATTTTTTCAAATGGACTGACGGTTTTAAAAGTGATACCCCTCTGGTCAACATATAAAATAACAAGTGTGTGTAAAAATTTGAAGCGCTACCCCTCTGGCAAACATGTACCGTATTTTTCGGAGTATAAGTCGCACCAGCCGAAAATGCATAATAAAGAAGGAAAAAAACATAAGTCGCACTGGAGTATAAGTCGCATTTTTTGGGGAAATTTATTTGATAAAACCCAACACCAAGAATAGACATTTGAAAGGCAATTTAAAATAAATAGTGAACAACAGGCTGAATAAGTGTACGTTATATGACGCATAAATAACCAACTGAGAACGTGCCTGGTATGTTAACGTAACATATCATGGTAAGAGTCATTCAAATAACTATAACATATAGAACATGCTATACGTTTACCAAACAATCTGTCACTCCTTATCGCTAAATCCGATAAAATCTTATAAGTCTAGTCTCTTACGTGAATGAGCTAAATAATATTATTTGATCTTTTACGGTAATGTGTTAATAATTTCACACATATGTCGCTCCTGAGTATAAATCGCACCCCCGGCCAAACTATGAAAAAAACTGCGACTTATAGTCCGAAAAATACGGTAATAAGTGTGTAAGAAATTGAAATGCGCCCCTTTGGCCAAAATTAATAAAATAAATATGCATCTAGAGACATACTGCAATAACTTTAAGTAAATAACGCAGATTAAAAACCAATCAAACACAAAATCCCCCCCCCCCCAAATTTTTTTTAACTAAAAGCTTACCTTTTTTATATTTGCATAGTATGTATATATTATGAATGTCGTAAATTCAAATCTTTATATATCTAGAAAGGGTGGTCCTAAAGAGGTAGGCATTTTTCAGAGGTCTCAAGAAGGTAACAAATACAAGAATGTGTGTGAGCGAGAAAGAACAGGTCGTCAATGAGTCTAACATATAAATGTTTCTGGAATGTTGGAGGATTCCAACTAAGTATCGACAAATTTGAATTGAATATAACATGTATATACTAATGACTGTTACTCATTCACCTGTCAGACGTGTTATGGCTTATTGGACTAAACTATTGGTTCTCAAAGCGGTGAAGTGGAGCTAAGATTAGACGGAGTCAACATGTCAAAAACTTATTTGGAAGTTTCTCCTAAATAATGACGACATAATACTTGCGTACTTTGAATAAAAAGCCGCACATGACGCCGACGAGCTTGGTCTAGAGTCATTTAAGGGGGAAAAAAAAATCCAACTTTTAGCGACACAAACGTGCCCGTTAGTTCACAGCTTTTTGAAGTGGGGTTGAAAACATAATACTGCATGATACTGATAAAGCATGTCTCCCCCCATGCCATCGCACTGCTTTACATCATATTTCTACAATACTTATCTTAATAGTAATAAAATCTTATAATATGATAATATAACAATTTCCCTTGTGGATCATTAAAGTTAAAGTTGGTCTAAGTCTTAGTCCATAGGTGTGTGTGTGTGTTCTTGTATTTCTACCCTTTTTGAGACATCAACAAGGAAAAGTACCTTCCATATGAGGAGGTGTGAACAAGTTAGGACATAAATCGTGGTCCCAATACGGAAAACCATTGCATTTCATAGAGAATGTCCCATTTTCACCACTGGTGGTAAAATCTATCAAAATTAGGGTGGTCCCAAAAAGGAGGGAATTTTCAAATGGACTGTGTCGGTGTTAAAAGTGCTCCCCCTCTGGTCAACATATGAAATAATAAGTGTGCAAAAAAAATAAAAATAAAATAAAATAAAAATTGAAGCGCTACTCCTCTGGCCAACATATGTAATAAGTGTGTGTAAGAAATTGAAATGCGGCCCCTTTGGCCAAAATTAATAAAATAAATATGCATACAGACATACTGTAATAATTTGAAGTAAATAATGAAGATTAAAAACTAGAGATGTCCGATAATATCGGCCGATAAATGCTTTAAAATGTAATATCGGAAATTATCGGTATCGGCTTTAGTTATTATCGGGTTTTTTTAAATTTTTTAAATCAACATAAAAAACACAATATACACTTACAATTAGTGCAACAACCCAAAAAATCTCCCTCCCCCATTCACACAAAAGGGTTGTTTCTTTCTGTTATTAATATTCTGGTTCCTACAATATATATCAATAGTCTGCAAGGGATACAGTCCGTAAGCACACATGATTGTGCGTGCTGCTGGTCCACTAATAGTACTGACCTTTAACAGTTAATTTTACTCATTTTCATTACTAGTTTCTATGTAACTGTTTTTATATTGTTTTACTTTATTTTTTATTAAAGAAAATGTTTTTAATTTATTTATCTTATGTTATTAATATTTAAAAAAAGGACCTTATCTTCACCATACCTGGTTGTCCAAATTAGGCCTGATAATGTGTTAATTCCACGACTGTATATATCTGTATCGGTTGATATAGGTATCAGTAATTAAAGAGTTGGACAATATCGGAATATTGGATATCGGCAAAAAGCCATTATCGGACATCCCTATTAAAAACCAATCAAAAACAATTCCCCCCCCCCCCAAAAAAATAAACTAAAAGCTTACCTTTTTTATATTTGCATTGTATGTACATGTTATGAATGTAAATTCAAATCTTTATATATCTAGAAGGGTGGTCCTAGTGAGGTAGGCATTTTTCAGAGGTCTCAAGAAGGTAACAAATACAAGAATGTGTGTGTGTGTGAGAAAGAACATATTTCTGGAATGTTGGAGGATTCCAATTAAATGTTCGACAATTTTGAATGGAATATAACATGTGTTTGTTAATGGCTGTCACTCATTCACCTGTCAGACGTGTTATGGCTTTTTGGCTTACTTAAACTATTGCTTCTCCAAGCGGTGAAGTGGAGCTAAGATTAGACGGAGTCAACATGTCAAAACTTAATTGGAAGTTTCTCCTAAATAAAGACGACATATTACTTGCGTACTTTGAATAAAAAGCCGAACATGACGCCGACGAGCTTGGTCTAGAGTCATTTAAGAGGGGGGGGGAAAAATGCAACTTTTAGCGACACAAACGTGGACGCGCTGACGACGTGCCCGCGTCAGCACGAGGCTTGGCCGCTCGCTTAATTAGTCCCCAAAACACATTTTAATAAACACACACAAAAAAAAAGTCATTTCACCAGCAGTTCTACGTGTCGGCACCAGAAACAGGAGATTAGACACTTGACAATATAGAGTTGAAACTTGCTGCCATGACAGTTTGATTAGCATATGCTACTTTGCGCTAGCTGGCCTGTCATTTTTTTATTTCTTTAATGCGTCCTATTGTTGGGGTGGTTTAAAACCGTTCGAATAAATGTATACACACATTAGGAGCTGTTGGAGGGGATTTAAGTAAAAAGTGGGCTAAATTAAAGAGTTCCGCTCCTATTTAGCCGAAGAGACGCACGGCGCTCATCAGCGCGAGCTAACATGCTAACAGCGGCTAGCCGCCTTAGATCTTCCATTCATATCAACGTGATTAGAAAAAAAACACGAGCTCGCGGAAAAGTGGGCCACGACCGTGACGTTCTTAACCGGCCACCGAATAAAAGCCTTTTGGACCGGGGAGCGGACACGTTAGTGGCGAGGACGGGCGTGTTAGCGGAGAGGATGACAAGCGACTTGTAGCGAGGGCGCCGCTATAAGGCCGCGTGCCCGTTTTCATTAAGCCTGCCAGCGTCCAACACGGACACACGCACGCCAACACGGGACTAAAATAGCCGACTAAAAGCCGTGGCGCCGGCCGGGGGTTAACATTAGCAGCCCCGCCGTCCGTTACGGTCTCGGCTAAGGACCGTTATTTTCCCCTCTTTTCTCCCCCTGGGCAGAAACACGCGCCATGCCACACTTACCTTCCAAGAAAAAAAGAGGATCGAATGTGCGCAGGCGCGTTCAACTCACTGCAGCATCCGTAGAGGAGAGCGGGGAGGGGCGGGGCTGTTTATGTGTTCCGCCGGCGGCCCGGCGAGCACGGGATGCCAGGCTGGAGGCCGGACATGGCAACCCGTCAGATAGGCGCGCTCAAAGACCAAAAAATAAATAAAAAATCACATTCTGGAGCAGGCCTGGGCAATTATTTTGCCTCGGGGGGCCACATTTGGAGAAAAAAAAAATGTGCCTGGGGGCCGGTATATCTATTTTTCGGAACACTAATACAAAACCTCACCAGTGGTTCTTAATAGAGATGTCCGATAATATCGGCCTGCCGATAAATGCTTTAAAATGTAATATCGAAATTGATTGATTGATTGATTGAAACTTTTATTAGTAGATTGCACAGTGCAGTGCATATTCCATAAAATTGACCACTAAATGGTAACACCCGAATAAGTTTTTCAACTTGTTTAAGTCGGGGTCCACTTAAATTGATTCATGATACAGATATATACTATCAAATATGTACTAACATCATAATACAGTCATCACACAAGATAATCATCAGAGTATATACAATGAATTATTTACATTATTTACAATCCGGGGTGTGGGATATGGAGGGGGGGGGGGGGGTTAGGTTTGGTTGGTATCAACACTTCAGTCATCAACAATCAGCATCACCAATTGCATCATCAGAGAAATGGACATTGAAACAGTGTAGGTCTGACTTGGTAGGATATGTACAGCAAGTAGTGGACATAGAGAGAGAGATCAGAAAGTATGGGCAATTATTTTGCCTCGGGGGGCCACATTTAGAGAAAAAAAATGTGCCTGGGGGCCGGTATATCTATTTTTAGGACTACTAATACAAAACCTCACTATAATGCAGTGGTTCTTAATAGAGATGTCCGATAATATCGGCCGATAAATGCTTTAAAATGTAATATCGGAAAATATCGGTATAGTTTTTTTAATTATCTGTATCGGTATAATCAACATAAAAAACACAAGATACACTTACAATTACTGCACCAACCCCCAAAAAAACTCCCTCCCCCAACCCAAAAAAAACCTCCCTCCCCCATTCACACAAAAGGGTTGTTTCTTTATGTTTTTAATATTCTGGTTCCTACATTATACATCTATATATATTAGAGATGTCCGATAATGGCTTTTTTGCCGATATCCGATATGCCGATATTGTCCAACTCTTAAAGACCGATACCGATATCAACCGATACCGATATATACAGTCGTGGAATTACCACATTATTATGCCTAATTCGGATAACGAGGTATGGTGAAGATAAGGTCCTTTTTAAAAAAAAAATTAAAAAATAAAATAAGATAAATTCAAAACATTTTCTTGAATAAAAAAGAAAGTAAAACAATACAAAAACAGTTACATAGAAACTACTAATTGGTGATGGGTTGATGAGGCGTCATGAAGCGTTTCGACAAAGCATGTCTACATGTCTGCTTCACATCATATTTCTACAGTACTTTTGATTTATCTTAATAGTCCATAAGTGTTTGTGTGTTCTTGTATTTCTACCCTTCTCGAGACATCATCAAGGAAAAGTACCTTCCATATGAGGACCGGTGAACAAGTTAGGACATAAATCGTGGTCCTAATACGGAGAATGTGTCATTTGCACCCCTGGTGGGGAAATATATAAAAATTAGGGTGGTCCCAAAAAGGAGGGATTTTTCAAATTGACTGTGTGTCGGTTTTAAAGGTGCTCCCCCGCTGGTCAACATATGAAATAACAAGTGTGTAAAAACATTTGAAGTGCTCCCCCTCTGGCCAACATATGTGATAACAAGTGTGTGTAAGAAATTGAATTGTGCCCCCTTTGGCCACATTTTTTAATGTATTTATATAGAGACATACTGTAATAACTTGAAGTAAATGAAAATTAAAAAACAATTACAAACATCAAACAACTAAAAGCTTACCTTTTTTATATTTGCATAGTATGTATATATTATTAATGTTGTAAATACAAATCTTTATATATCTAGAAAGGGTGGTCCTAAAGAGGTAGGCATTTTACGGAGGTCTCAAGAAGGTAACAAATACAAGAAAATGTGTGTGTGTGTGAGAGAGCGAGAGAAAGCGAACACCTCTTCAATGAGTCCAACATATGTGTTTCTGGAATGTAGGATTCCAGTTACATTTTCGACAAATTTGAATTGACCGTGCAAACAGGAAGAAGAATTGCAATTCAAATTAGAATTTAAATCCCATTTTTGGAGTGTTCTCTACCATGAATTGATTACGTGGACCACGACTTAAACAAGTTGAAAAACTTATTGGGGTGTTACCATTTAGTGGTCAATTGTACGGAATGTGTACTGTACTGTGCAATCTACTAATAAAAGTTTCAATCAATCTAGAATCTTGAATTCTAGAATTCTTACCATGAATTGATTACGTGGACCCCGACTTAAAAACAAGTTGAAAAACTTATTGGGGTGTTACCATTTAGTGGTCAATTGTACTGAATATGTACTGTACTGTGCAATCTACTAATAAAAGTTTCAATCAATCAATCAATCAATCTAGAATCTTGAATTCTAGAATTCTTACCATGAATTAATTACGTGGACCCCGACTTAAACAAGTTGAAAAACTTATTCGGGTGTTACCATTTAGTGGTCAATTGTACGGAATATGTACTGTACTATCTACTAATAAAAGTCTCAATCAATCAATCTAGAATTCTAGAATTCTTACCATGAATTGATTACGTGGACCCCGACTTAAAAACAAGTTGAAAAACTTATTGGGGTGTTACCATTTAGTGGTCAATTGTACGGAATATGTACTGTACTGTGCAATCTACTAATAAAAGTTTCAATCAATCAATCAATCAATCAATCAATCAATCTAGAGGAGGAGACGGACTCTAGGGGCCCATGATGGAGGGGGGCCCAGAGAGGCTCCTAATGATGATGAAATTATAATGTTGCCGCTGTGTTGGGGGCCCTGTAAAGATTCTTTTCATGGGGCCCAAAATCCCTAGCGGCGCCCCTGCTACTAATAAAAGTTTCAATCAATCAATCAATGCTTTACAGTGTATTCCATACAGGACTATAACCCTCGTGTAAAGTACAAACTATATTTTAACATCAGCAAATGTCTTTAATTGACAATAGAGAATAAAAGCATCTTCTCTAACAGTGTTTCTTAACCATAGGGCCAGTGCCCTCTGTAGGGCTGCTAGAAAAGATGTTTCTGCGCTGCAGCAATACTCACTTGTAATACATTTTCCCACCACTCGTGGCAGTAGTGACAACTTCAACTGAGCTGAAGTCATTGAGAAGTTTCTATAGTTCTAAAGCTGAATTTTATTTGCACTTTATTTTTTATTTACATTTTTGTGAGAAAACATTTTTACCAATAATTTGTTTATTTTAGCACATACAATGTATTTTTCGTCGGTCCCTTTTATGCGGTATATTTGGTTAGTACATATTTTTCTTACCAGCCTGACCTAAACCTAGGGTTTATGTGTTAAATAATCAATATTTGTGATCAACACATGCTTTCATATCATTTGACAAGGTTGGAAACTAAGTAGGTTAGATATAAATATTGAACACCATTATAATCAAGAGTAGGATTACTAATTCAGTGTTAATATTTCAGTGGGTCCCGGCCCCCTCTGTAGTGGAAAAGTTTGGCCCGAGGTAAAAAAAAAAAAAAAGGTTAAGAACCCGTAGTCTTTAAAACATAATTTGTTTTGATGTACAAAACCCAAAACCAGTGAAGTTGGCACTTTGCGTAAATCGAAAAATAAAACCAGAAAACAATGATTTGCTAATCCTTTTCAACTTATATTCAATTGAATAGACTGCAAAGACAAGATATTTAATGATCAAACTGGGGAACTTAATTTTTTTGGTAAATAATCATTAACTTAGAATTTAATGGCAGCAACACATTGCAAAAAAGCTGTCAGGGGCATTTTTACCACTGTGTTACATGGCCTTTCCTTTTAACAACACTCAGTAAACGTTTGGGAACTGAAGAGATCAATTTTTGAAGCTTTTCAGGTGGAATTCTTTCCCATTCTTGCTTGATGTACAGCTTAAGTTGTTCAACAGTCCGGGGGTCTCCGTTGTGCTATTTTAGGCTTCATAATGCGCCACACATTTTCAATGGGAGACATGTCTGGACTACAGGCAGGCCAGTCTAGTACCCGCACTCTTTTACTATGAAGCCAAGTTGATGTAACACGTGGCTTGGCATTGTCTTGCTGAAATAAGCAGGGGCGTCCATGGTAACGTTGCTTGGATGGCAACATATGTTGCTCCAAAACCTGTATGTACCTTTCAGCATTAATGGTGCCTTCACAGATGTGTAAGTTACCCATGCCTTGGGCACTAATACACCCCCATACCATCACAGATGCTGGCTTTTCAACTTTGCGCCAATAACAATCCGGATGGTTCTGTTCCTCTTTGGTCCGGAGGACACGACGTCCACAGTTTCCAAAAATAATTTGAATGTGGACTCGTCAGACCACAGAACACTTTTCCACTTTGAATCAGTCCATCTTAGATGAGCTCAGGCCCAGCGAAGCCGGTGGCGTTTCTGGGTGTTGTTGATAAATGGCTTTCGCTTTGCAGAGTTTTAACTTGCACTTACAGATGTAGCGACAAACTGTAGTTACTGACAGTGGTTTTCTGGAGTGTTCCTGAGCCCATGTGGTGATATCCTTTACACACTGATGTCGCTTGTTGATGCAGTACAGCCTGAGGGATCGAAGGTCTGTAATATTGCTTACGTGCAGTGATTTCTCCAGATTCTCTGAACCTTTTGATATTACGGACCATAGATGGTGAAATCCCTAAATTCCTTGCAATAGCTGGTTGAGAAATGTTGTTCTTAAACTGTTCGACAATTTGCTCAGGCATTTGTTGACAAAGTGGTGACCCTCGACCCATCCTTGTTTGTGAATGACTGAGCATTTCATGGAAGCTGCTTTTAAACCCAATCATGGCACCCACCTGTTCCCAATTAGCCTGTTCACCTGTGGGATGTTCCAAATAAGTGTTTTGATGAGCATTCCTCAACTTTCTCAGTCTTTTTTGCCACTTGTGCCAGCTTTTTTGAAACATGTCGCAGGCATCAAATTCCAAATGAGCTAATATTTTCAAAAAGCAACAAAGTTTTCCAGTTCGAATGTTAAATATGTTGTCTTTGAAGTCTATTCAATTGAATATAAGTTGAAAAGGATTTGCAAATCATTGTATTCTGTTTTTGTTTACCATTTACACAACGTGACAACTTCACTGGTTTTAGGGTTTGTATTATAACTTCCAAATTATGGAAAATGGTGAAAAAAAACACTTCATTGATTTGTTTAATTTTAGTGTTTAGAAAATATTTTAAAAACTCTGTAAAATGTGAAGTTATTCCTGTTATTTGGCTGTAAAGGATTTTTAATTACCGTATTTTTCGGACTATAAGTCGCAGTTTTTTTTAACAGTTTGGCCGGGGGTGCAACTTATACTCAGGAGCGACTTATGTGTGAAATTATTAACACATTAGCGTAAAATATCAAATAATATTATTTAGCTCATTCCCGTAAGAGACTAGACGTATAAGATTTCATGGGATTTAGCGATTAGGAGTGACAGATTGTTTGGTAAACGTATAGCATGTTCTATATGTTATAGTTATTTGAATGACTCTTACCATAATATGTTACGTTAACATACCAGGCACGTTCTCAGTTGGTTATTTATGCCTCATATAACGTACACTTATTCAGCCTGTTGTTCACTATTCTTTATATATTTTAAATTGCCTTTCAAATGTCTATTCTTGGTGTTGGCTTTTATCAAATACATTTCCCCAAAAAATGCGACTTATATTCCAGTGCGACTTATACATGTTTTTTTCCTTCTTTATTATGCATTTTCGGCCGGTGCGACTTATACTCCGAAAAATACGGTAACTTAATTGTTAATTCCATCTTCTTCCGCTTATCCGAAATCGGGTCGCGGGGGCAGCAGCCTAAGCAGGGAAGCCCGCACTTCCCTCTCCTCGGCCACTTTGTCCAGCTCTCCCGAGGGGGATCCCGCGGGGGTTCCCAGGTCAGCTGGGAGACACGGTCTCTCCACCGTGTCCTGGGTCTTCCCCTCTAGATGAGGAGACCAAAAAAGAGCCACACGGGTGTTGATGCTGTACAAGGAGAGGACGTTTATTGTAGAATTCCAACATCACCGATGTGTGTCCTTAGATTTGAGGTTTGATTCCAGTGATCCAGACGAGGGTGAAAACACTCACATGCATGTCACACATCTGTGCACACTTGTCCCTACACACACTCTGTCACTCACACACACACACACACTCACATACAGAGACAGCTGTTCACAGTCTTGATACAAAAATTGAAATACAAATACCACAATAAAAAGTGTCGACCTTTTTTTTTTGTTTAAGAAATTGTCATAGCTATGTTTTTTTAATCCGTAGAAAGACAGCTAAGCTTTCAGTGTTTTTTTGTCTTTGCCTAAAAGTGAAGAGTAAGATATACAGTGTAAATATATGTATAGAGAGAGCCAGCGCGGGGAGTCCACCATGAAAGTGAAGGTCCTGTGCATGTCGAAGGCTTGCTGCACACCTACTTGTACGTCAACGCAATAAGTCAAAGAGGAGCCTCGCAAAAAAAAAGGTGTTTGTGCTCATGTCGGAGACCAACTCCTGCTCTAAAAATGAAAGTAATCCGTGGAAGATGAACTAACCCGTGATATGCATGGACTCGTGTGGTCGTCCACAGGTGCACTTCGCTCACCCCGAGTGGCAGTGGTGGGAAAGACATGTCCAAGTAGCACGAATGTGTTTCCTGAGTGACGCTGGACCACCGTGGGTTAAAAAGATGCTGACAGAACGCACCGGGGCAGACCGCGCTCCTGACTCCGCCTTTCTGCTTGCACGCCACTTGCAGACAAGTCCCGTCTGTCCCCTCTCGGCGTGTTTTTATTGACTCTTATTGACACCACGCGGCACGGAGGCGGCTCGCACGGGCGATGGACAGGAGCTCCAAAGGCCAGTCTGAGTGGGGATGCTGTCAGACGGTGCTGGGGTCAAGTCGGGGATTTTCTTAACCCTTGGGGATCCCTCTTAAAGCTCCCTGGGACCCAAAAGAGTTTCAGCCATAAAAGTTTGTTTTTTTTTAAACGTTCATCCATCCATTTTCTAGCGCTTGTCCCTTTCGGGGTCTTCAACACCTACAGTCGTGGTCAAAAGTTGACATACACTTGTAAAGAACATAATGTCATGGCTGTCTTGAGTTTCCAATCATTTCTACAGCTCTTATTTTTTTGTGATAGAGTGATTGGAGCACATACTTGTCGGTCACAAAAAACATTCATGAAGTTTGCTTCTTTTATGAATTTATTATGGGTCTACTGAAAATGTGAGCAAATCTGCTGGGTCAAAAGTATACATACAGCAATGTTAATATTTGCTTACATGTAAGTAAGTACGTAAGTACTAAGTAAGTAAGTGAAACAAAAATTGAGCTGTTTGGCCACAATACCAGCAATATGTTTGGAGGAGAAAAGGTGAGGCCTTCAATCCCCGGAACACCATTCCTACCGTCAAGCATGGTGGTGGTAGTATTATGCTCTGGACCTGTTTTGCTGCCAATGGAACTGGTGCTTTACAGAGAGTCCTTTGACAAGTTTCACTGCAATAAGGCGCTTTTGGTAGCCATCCACAAGCTTCTGGTTGAATTTTTGACCACTCTTGACAAAATTGGTGCAGTTCAGCTAAATTTGTTGGTTTTCTGACATGGACTTGTTTCTTCAGCATTGTCCACACGTTTAAGTCAGGACTTTGGGAAGGCCATTCTAAAACCTTCATTCATACTTGCCAACCTTGAGACCTCCAATATCGGGAGGTGGGGGGTAGGGGGTGGGGTAGTTGGGGGCGGGGGGCGTGGTTGGGGGCGTGGTCATTTACAGCTAGAATTCACCAACTCGAGTATTTCATATATATTTCATATATATATATATATGTATGAAATACTTGACTTTCAGTGAATTCTAGCTATATATATATATATATATATATATATATATATATATATATATATATATATATATATATATATATATATATATATATATATATATATATATGTATATATATATATATATATATATATACATATATATATTTTATTTACATATAAATAAAATAAATACTTGAATTTCAGTGTTCCGGTGGCTATCCATTAGATGGCAGTATTGTCCTGTTTAACTTTTCCGTTCATGATGAGTATATCATTTCGGCCACCGTGTTCAATGGAGAAGGTGTTCTACAAAATTTACAGGCAACATACACCTTCCCCTTCGAACTGTCCTGGATGAACTGAAATTCTTGTTTCCATTCGTTTTGGAACTTGCAAGCGTATTTCTTCATCTTGCTCGTCGACGGCGTCGCCATGTCTGTAATTTCCTCGTTCTTCTGCTTCGTCTCCTTGTTGTGTGCGCAGTTGTGCACTCTACTCTCTAAAAGCCGTAGATGTTATGACGTCATTGGGCAGGCAAGCTGTTTATATTGTGGGAAAGCGGACGTGAGAACAGGCTGTCCCCACTCAGTCTCAGGTCCGCACTGAGCTGGAGGGGGCGTGGCCTCCAGCTACGGCTGAATACCGGGAGTTTGTCGGGAGAAAATCTCTGCCGGGAGGTTGTCGGGAGAGGCGCTGAATACCGGGATTCTCCCGCTAAAAACGGGAGGGTTGGCAAGTATGCCTTAATTCTAGCCTGATTTAGCCATTCCTTTACCACTTTTGACGTGTGTTTGGGGATGGCGTGGCGCAGTTGGGAGAGTGGCCGTGCCAGCAACCTGAGGGTTCCTGGTTCAATCCCCACCTACTACCAACATTGTCACGTCCGTTGTGTCGTTGAGCAAGACACTCCACACCTTGCTCCTGATGGGTCGGGGTTAGCGCCTTGCATGGCAGCTCCCGCCATCAGTGTGTGAATGTGTGTGTGAATGGGTGAATGTGGAAATAGTGTCAAAGCGCTTTGAGTACCTTGAAAGTAGAAAAGAGCTATACAAGTATAACCCATTTACCATTTGGGGTCATTATCCTGTTGGAACACCCAACTGCGCCCAAGACTCAACCTCCGGGCTGATGATTTTAGGTTTTCCTGAAGAATTTGGAGGTTATCCTCCTTTTTTATTGTCCCATTTCTGTAAAGCACCAGTTCCATTGGCAACAAAACAAGCCCAGAGCATAATACTACCACCACCATGCTTGACGGTAGGCCTGGTGTTCCTGGGATTAAAAGCCGCACCTTTTCTCCTCCAAACATATTGCTGGTATTGTGGCCAAACAGCTCAATTTTTGTTTCACTTACTTAGTACTTACTTTACTTACTTACATGTAACCAAATATTAACATTGCATAATTTTGACCCATCAGATTTGCTCACATTTTCAGTAGACCCATAATAAATTCATAAAAGAAGCAAACTTCATGAATGTTTTTGTGACCGTAAAGTATGTGCTCCAATCACTCTATCACAAAAAAATAAGAGTTGTAGAAATTATTGGAAACTCAAGACAGCCATGACATTATGTTCTTTACAAGTGTATGTAAACTTTTGACCACGACTGTAAATCTCTAAATCACATGTGTCAAACTCAAGCCCCGGGGGCCATATCTGGCCCGCCACCTCATTTTATGTGGCCCGCAAAGGCCTGCAATTACCATGCGTCTATTTCTTTCTAAATGTAGTCAACTTTTTATTTTGACAGAAAAAAAAATACATGCATTTTCACATATTTTGAACTTAATCTAATGCAACAAATATTTAAAAAAAAAAGGACTTAAAGATCTGCTTGACTCATGATTTTGAATTAAGTTATCCATCAAATTGTACATTGTAAAAAATATTTTTCGGTAAAAAACTGGTAGCTCAGTTGCCAGAATTTTACAGTAAAAACACAAAACGAAAAAATGTGAAATATTTTTCCATTTACAGTAATACACCGTCAAAACAACGACCGTAGAAGTAAAACAGTGGTACTTTTTTCCCCATTTACAGGATCCATTACCAAAATGTTACCATAAAAACATAATACAGCTAAACTTTACTCTAAAATCTACATATTTTTCTTACAGTGTACATAAAAATATATAACAATAAATAATTGTGTAATGAAGCAATTTAAAATGTATATATTATTCAATGTTACAAGTGGCCCTCAGAGGGCAGCCATAACTGCGATGTGGCCCCCAATAAAAACAAGTTTGACACCCCTGTTCTAGATCATGGGTGCCTAAACCTTTTGGCTCCAAGGGCCAAAGTGAAAAAGTGCCAAAGACAACGTTAATCGTACAGCAGAACCATGAGTGAAGCGTTTAAACTAGGGGTGTCCAAAATGTAGCCCGTAGCTCATTTTAAAACAGCCTGCGTCACTTGACGTATGATACCTGTATGCTAGCTTTTTTTTTTGTAGGTTTACAGGCCTTAGTCATATTTTTCAGGTAAAAACATAGCAATATATTTTAGTACTTGACGTATGTTACAGTTAACATTAGCATGCTAGCTTTTTAGGTAATTCAACAGGTATTTAGCAGTTCATCTTTTGGTATTTCACTAATGAGAACTAAGCATGTTATTGTTAGCATGTTAGCATAGTCCTGAAGGAATTGCGTGTGAATGCTCCAATACTGAAGTTGAAGTGAAATGCTGACAGAATGTAGTATGAATGTAAGAATAGTTTGAATATTGGAATGGTTTTAATGTTGAAGAGTTTGAATTTCCAGGAAAACCGGAATTTGGTTTGGAACTCGGGAAAGTGTTAGTTTGAATTTCCAGGATGAGTGGAATGTGTTGAAGTTGGTATGGTTTGAATAAGTTGAAAAATGTGGGAATTGTGCAACTTGGAAAAATGTCCCATTCATTTCAATGGGAATTTCATTGAAATTTGGGAATTTCGGGAAAAGCGGGAATTTTTTGAAAATGCTCACAAATGCGAATGTTTTAAATGATTGTTGTTGGAATTTTTCAAATCAGTCGACAAATGTTGAAGTAGGGACATTTTTAATTGAGAAATGGTAATATGGAATTACTGCAATTTCGGAAAAAAAAAGGGAATTTTTGCAGTTCAAAAAACAACTTCGTTTTTTTGTCCTGAGTAAGAGGAAAGTGTTGACGGCGGAACGGTTGAAGTGGGTTGAAAAATGTGAAAAAAACAGTCGACAGAAATAAGGGTGAAAAAAAGGGTTGAAAAAACGGGATTTCTGGGAATTCCTGGACATTTTTTTGGACCTGGACATTTTTTTTTTTTGAATGTCCAGGATGAGTGAAATGCATTGAAGTTGGAACGGTTTGAATAGGTTGAAAAATTTGGAAATTGTGCAACTTGCAAAAATGTCTCTTTCATTTCAATGGGATTTTCTTTGAAATTTGGGAATTTTTTTGAAAATGCTCAAAAATGTGAATGTTTTGAATGAGTTGAAATTATTGGTGTTAGAATTTTTCAAATCGGTCGAGAAATGTTGAAGTAGTAACATTTTTAATTGAGAAATGGTATTATGGAATTCCTGGAATTTCAGGAAAATCCGGGAATTTTTGCAGTTCAAAAAACAACTTTGTTTTTTGTCCTGATTAAGAGGAATGTTTCGATGGTACAACGGTTGAAGTGGGTAGAAAAATGTGAAAGGAGTAGTCGACAGAAAAAAGCGTGAAAAAAGGGGTAGAAAAAAACGGGAATTCTAGCAATTCCTGGAATTTTTTTGAACTTGGAAAAATGATCATTTCAATGTCCAGAATGGTGGAATATGTTGAAGGTGGAATGGTTTGAATTGGTTGGAAAATGTGGAAATGGTGGAAGTTTGAAAAATGGCCAATTCATTTTGAATGGGAAAAATGTCCCAGAAAACCTGGAATTCTGGGAATTTTTTGAATTTGTCAAGGGAAAGCCTTATATAAGCCATAGGCTGAACAGTTTGAAGTTGGAACAGTTTGAATCAGAAGGTAGAGCGAGCCAAAATCTGGAGAAGAAGAAGAAATAGATGAATTTTGGTGTAGAAAACCATGTGTGAATGCTTTGGAGCATTCACACAATTAGTTTCACCTTTGATGTGGAAATGCTGAAATGAAAGAATTTTAGCATGCCATTCTAATTTTTTGAGTTTCAGCTATATTTTGAGAGGGAAATGCTTGGATTTAACAGTTTCTCATGGACAAAGCGTTATAAAATCACAGGTTTACAGTATGCTCAAAAAGGTTCATAATGTCTTCTTATTCATATACTTTTTCAAATGTTCTTGTAATCAGACCATATTTTCGGTATATTAGATGGAATCTTTACCTGACATGTTTCCACTGTTGCCTGCAGTCTTCTTCAGAAGGGTCACCTGACCACTGTGACCTGTTGCCTATCAGCTGTTCTTAGACCTGTCGAGTCTACCTGATTGGTAGACTGAAGAAGACTGCAGACAACAGTCTTTCGGGAAACATGTCAGGTAAAGATTCCATCTAATGTACCAAAAATATGGTCTGATTACAAGACATTTTTTTGAAAAAGGTTTACAGTAGGGCTGCAACTAACAACTAATTTGACAATCGATTAATCTGTCGATTATTACTTCGATTAATCGATTAATAATCGGATAAAAGAGACAAACTACATTTCTATCCTTTCCAGTATTTTATTGGGGGAAAAACAGTATACTGGCACCATACTTATTTTGATTATTGTTTCTCAGCTGTTTGTAAATGTTGCAGACAAAGGTTTATAAAAAAAATAAATAAAAAAAATGCCTCTGCGCAAGCGCATAGCATAGATCCAACGAATCGATAACTAAATTAATCGCCAACTATTTTTATAATCGATTTTAATCGATTAGTTGTTGCAGCCCTAGTTTACAGTATATCGAAAAATGGCCATTATAAAAGGGAGTCAATGGGGGAGTTCCAGCGTATATAGCTTGTACTAAAAATATCTTATCGACCAACGGACAACGCCAATTTTGAGATGAATCCCATTACAACTCCTGTTGCATGATGCCATCTTCAAAAGCAATGGAAAGACCCTCAAAGGTCCCAGGATCCCCAAGGGTGAAGGGAACCGTAACCAGCTCTGCTATGAACACGTCTGCTGGTACATTTTTGTTCGATCAAAGGGGGTGACGACAAGGTGAGTTGGCATGCACAAAGTGACAATGTTGTGCAAAACTCCCACCCGCGGAGGAGACTACAATCCGGGTGTGCCCCCCAAAAAAACAAAAAACAAGTGAGTATTTACAGAGTTGCATTGCGCGCAGACAGCAGCAGCCAGGTATGAAAAGGTCTGCCCTGGTGTCATTTTGGTGGCACTAGGCGAGACAAGAAGGTCTTTGAGCAGCACTTTGATGAATGTGAGCAGCACCCTTTGTCAAGTGGTCTAAATGCAAGAGGAGCACGTCGCTCAAAGAATACTAAGAAGAATTAGCTACAATATATCCGCCTCTGCTGCATTGCAAATTGTTGAGATTTTTCTTTTTCATGGGCCAACCAGCCCATGGCTTGGTTCACTGAGACAAAAAAAACGCTACTCTGTCTGAACTTGAAGGAAAGCAAGAGAAAATGTGACTTTCCAGTGACGGGACTAAGAAACGGCACCCAGTTAGTTTCCCAGGGAGGAATGGTCGAGTTAATTACGGATGTTGACTCGTGACTACCAAAACTGACCAGAAACTCCCGAAAAAGCTTTGCTATCATCTTTGTTGAGAAGTTGCTTTCCCTCTTTTTCCTTCAAGATGCCCAAAGTGATCTACTCGTTTGCTATTATTCGACAAAAACCCTTATTTCGCCCAATCGACAAGGGATTTGGCGTTGGAGCAGATCCAGGAAGTACGGGGCGGGAGGGTAGGAAGTGATGTGCTACAACGCGTCCGCAGTTCCCCAGTCGGCCACAGGGGTGGGTGGGGTGGGGGAGTCAAAGGCTACTCGGCGTCATGTCATCGCAGTCCGTGGCTGTCGAGAGTGACCGCGAGCCTCAAGTGGAGCTCCTGGGCGACAGCGCCTGACGACAAGGTTTCTACACCCCCATGGCGTGTCAAGAGTGGGTTACCAGTTCATCATGGAGCTTCTGTTGAGGGTCATGAAGAAGACCTGGCTGCTGCCTCCGGAGCGCACAGACGCAAAGAAGACCTGGACACAATGCAGAAGGACGAGCTCTTTCCTGCAGCCAGGACAGTCAATGTTAAAGGGTCACGCGGTTTGCGGCTCCCTCACCTTGTCGTTCCTCTCGGACAGGAACTTTAGTCGCTGAGCTCGCTTGTGCATGAAAACGCCGTCCAGGTGTCCCGTCTCCACCGAGCGGATCTCGATGGCCTTCTCTCCCCAGCCCATGATCTGGTTGGAGTGGATGTAGGCTGCACACACACACACACACACACACGTATATATATATATATATATATATATATATATATATATATATAAAGGGTAAGTTTTTAGTTGTTTTTTAAATTTTTGTATTTGTAATTGGTTTTTAATCTTCATTATTTACTTCAAGTTATTACAGTATGTCTCTATATACAGTACATATTTATTTTTTTAACTAATTTTGGCCAAAAGGGGGCGCATTTCAATTCCTTACACACACTTGTTATTACATATGTTGGCCAGAGGGGGAGCACTTCAAATTTTTACACACACTTGTTATTTCATATGTTGACCAGAGGGGGAGCACTTTTAAAACCGACAGTCAATTTTAAAAATCCCTCCTTTTTGTGACCACCCTAATTTTGATAGATTGCACCACCAGGGGTGCAAATGAGACATTCTCTATTAGATGCAATGTTTTTCTGTATTGGGACCATGATTTATGTCCTCACTTGATCACCAGTCCTCACACGGAAGCTACTTTTCCTTGTTGATGTCTCAAGAAGGGTAGAAATACAAAAACGAACACACACACACACACACACACACACACACACACACACACACACACACACACACACACACACACACACACACACACACACACACACACACACACACACACACACACACACACACACACACACACACACACACACATGTATTTGTTACCTTCTTGAGACCCCAGAAAAATGCCTACCTCTTTAGGACCACCCTTTCTAGATATATAAAGATTTTTACTTACAACATTAATGATATATACAAACTACACAAATATAAAAAAGGTAAGCTTTTAGTTATTTTTTGTTTGTAATTGGTTTGTAATCTTCATTATTTACTTCAAGGTATTACAATACATATTTATTTATTTTTTTTAAATTAATTTTGGCCAACGGGGGCCCATTTCATTTTCTTACACATACTTGTTATTACATATATTGGCCAGAGGGGGAGCACTTACATTTTTTACACACTTGTTATTTCATATGTTGACCAGAGTGGGAGAACTTGGAAAACCGACACACAGTCCATTTGAAAAATCCCTCCTTTTTGGGACCACCCTAATTTTGATAGATTGCACCACCAGGGGGTGCAAATGAGACATTCTCTATTAGATGCAATGGTTTTCTGTATTGGGACAATGATTTATGTCCTAACTTGTTCACACCTCCTCATATGGAAGGTACTTTTCCTTGTTGATGTCTCAAGAATGGTAGAAATACAAGAACACTAGGGTGAGCATGTTAAGCTAATGTCTCCTACAGTGTGTTTAAACTCACATTTAAAGACAGAATAACCTTAATATTGGACATG
The DNA here is from genome assembly GCF_033978785.1 of Entelurus aequoreus. Classification (NCBI taxonomy): domain Eukaryota; kingdom Metazoa; phylum Chordata; class Actinopteri; order Syngnathiformes; family Syngnathidae; genus Entelurus; species Entelurus aequoreus. Next base: position 9,960,862 of record NC_084745.1, read on the forward strand.
ATAGATTAGCCCACCCCCTGCATGCACACCACCACTTCCCGGAAGATAGCGCTGTAAAAAGCCAAAAGAGGCTTTGCTGCACATCTTAAAATACAGCCTAAAGCCATGTCAATTATACGCAAGTCAGGGACAGACGTAATCATTTTGTTTCTTCCCCCCCTGCAAATTAGCAGAAATACAAATAAATTCACAGGAATTAACGATTCAACTGGGAATTTCAGTTCAGAATAAAACAACAAATGTAAAATTAGAAGATAAAAAAAATGCAAATTTAGCTAAATTTGTACCCATTGTTTTACAGAAAAGCTTTGTATTAAAAAAAAAAAAAAAAGAGCTTCACTACACATTCGAAAATAAATCATCCCTGCTAATAGGCAGAAAATTGAATGAATTCAGTGGCGTGGTGTATATTGTAGCGTCACGGAAGAGTTAGTGCTGCAAGGGGTTCTGGGTATTTGTTCTGTTGTGTTTATGTTGTGTTACGGTGCGGATGTTCTCCCGAAATGTGTTTGTCATTCTTGTTTGGTGTGGGTTCACAGTGTGGCGCATATTTGTAACAGTGTTTAAGTTGTTTATACGTTCACCCTCAGTGTGACCTGTATGGCTGTTGACCAAGTATGCTTTGCATTCACTTGTGTGTGTGAAAAGCCGTAGATATTATGTGACTGGGCCGGCACGCAAAAGCAGTGCCTTTAAGGTTTATTGGCGCTCTGTACTTCTCCCTACGTCCGTGTACACAGCGGCGTTTTAAAAAGTCATAAATGTTACTTTTTAAAACCGATACAGATCATTTCCGATATTACATTTTAAAGCATTTATCGGCCGATAATATCGACAGTCCGATTTTATCGGACATCTCTAGTTTCGTTTTTTAATGATTTCTGCTGGTGGTGTGCCTCCGGATTTTTTCAACGCAAAAAATGTGCCTTGGCTCAAAAAAGGTTGAAAAACACTGAACTACACAATTGGGCTTCTTGGCCAAACCCACCTAATTAGCATTAAAGGTACAGACACACAAAATGGTGTGCTTACTAAAATAATTTTTAGACTGTCACATTTAGCACACCTCCAATACACTTTTGTAGGCAAAAATAAATAATGGTGATATATTTGATAATATGGCAGGTTTAGGAGAAAAGTCAGAGGACGTACCGACAGAAGTGGGCATCTCGCCCCACTGCAGCACCACATCCTTGGTGATGCGGCCGTAGGTGTTGACGTAGACGCCCTCGTCCTCGTAACACAGCAGCATTTCCATGCCGTCCGTCTTGGGCAGAACCACGATGGCGTGCGGGGTCACCTGACCCTGAATCTGTCAGAGGACAACACACAGAGTTGAAGTGGGTCGCCATGGGAACAGGGTGATGCCGAAACCGGTCCTTCCTTCCTCGTCGCACACTTACATGTGAGGGGATGTAGATGTCGTAGGGGTTTCCAGAGTCCACATCGACGACGTGGAAGCCTGCGCTGGAGCCGTAGATGACCTTTAACCTCTGCCCTTCTTCCACTGTCAAGTCTACCAACAGGGGGCGGTGCTGCAGCTCCGTGAAGGACTGACACAGACACGACAAAGTTGGTGATTTATAGAGCTTGCATGGACAGAAAAGGACCAAAGTAGGAAATGAAATGCTAACATCAGCATGCTAACAAGTTAGACTACTTCAACCACTCACATCCAAATCAACCCGCGACGCTGATGAGAGCGACGCTGGGAAATCCAAAACAGAACAGCCGACATATTGGATAAGGACAGATCGAAAAAATAGAGAACTTTTACTGAAACAAGGCAGCAATGTCAGTAGACGATCGATGTCGTTTGTGCAAAGAAAATATGCGAATAAAAGGCTTTATTGGGAACAGCAAAAAAATATTTCACAAAGTCGCCAACGAAAAAAACATAGACGAACGTCTAACAGAACTTGGTTTGAAATTGTTGAACGTTCAGGAGAGACCGTGTCAAAAATGCTTACAGTGCTTTCGCTTGATAGGTAAACTCGAAGACACTCTGTCCACTTTTAAAAGATGGCAAAAAACTGAAGAGGAACCGAGTTCTCAACAGTCATCTCTTTCGGCGACAGCGACATCAGAGAGTGCAAAGGTGTACGTCGCACATAAACGGGACAGGGTTTATCGAAATTGTGTCCCCATCCCCCGACACCTACTGCTCTCCCAGCTCATAAACTACTGAATTAATATTCGATAGATTCGACAAAACAGTTGCAAAAGCAGAATCAATATTCAGCACACGATTCCTCGCTGCGTGCCGCCATCGTTGTTTGAATCAAACAGTCACATCTATAAAATCCCGCCCGGCGATCCTGATTGGTTCATTATTTTTTGCTATCTTGAAGGAGTTTGCATTGCCCTTGAGCCCAGATCCTTGTGTGGAGCTCAGCGAACTACAAGGATCTGGCGAGAGTCAGGTTATTGAAAAGTAGGAATTCTGGGAAAACCGGGAATTTTTTGAAGTGGCAATAGTAGTGTTTTGACGATGGTTTTTAGCATTGACCCTAGAGATATTATCGGCCGATAAATGCTTTAAAATGTAATATTGGAAATTATCGGTATCGGTTTCAAAATTATCGGTTTCTAAAAGTAAAATGTATGACTTTTTAAAATGCCGCTGTGTTCACGGACGTAGGCAGAAGTACAGAGTGCCAATAGACCTTAAAGGCACTGCCTTTGCGTGCCGGCCCAATCACATAATATCTACGGCTTTTCACACACGCAAGTGAATGCAAGGCATACTTGGTCAACAGCCATACAGGTCACACTGAGGGTGACCGTATAAACAACTTTAACACTGTTACAAATATGCGCCACACTGTGAACCCACACCAAACAAGAATGACAAACACATTTCGGGAGAACATCCGCATCGTAACACAACATCAACACAACAGAACAAATACCCAGAACCCCTTGCTCTTCCGGGACGCTACAATATACACCCCCGCTAGCGCCCCCCCAACCCCCCACACACACCTCAACCCCCCCCCCCCCCCCCTCAACCTCCTAATGCTCTCTCAGGGAGAGCATGTCCCAAATTCCAAGCTGCTGTTTTGAGGCATGTTTAAAAAAATAATGCACTTTGTGACTTCAATAATAAATATGGCAGTGCCATGTTGGCATTTTTTTCCATAATTTGAGTTGATTTATTTTGGAAAACCTTGTTACATTGTTTAATGCATCCAGCGGGGCATCACAACAATATTAGGCATAATAATGTGTTAATTCCACGACTGTATATATCGGTATCAGTTGATATCGGAATCGGTAATTAAGAGTTGGACAATATCGGCAAAAAAGCCATTATCGGACATCTCTAATTGACCCAATGAATGTACTTATTGATGTCTCACCTTGAAGGCCATGAACTTGTGGTAAGGTTTAGGAGCCCAGGCGTAGATCTCCACTGCGTTCTTCAGAGCGATCACCAAGAACTTGATCCTCTCGTACTTGACTGCAGCACAGAAGAGTTGAGTTCAATGTTCTGCCAGATGTTAAAGAACGGGCGTCCTTCTTGAAGCTCCCTGTGACGCAAACAAGACCTCCGTACCGACTTTGTAGTGCACGCAGCCCTCCAGCTCGCCCACGGTGATCCAGCCCTGCTTCTTCTCCACCTCGGGGTCGTTGTGGAGTATCCTGTTCCTCAGCCAAGACAGGTAGTACACGCGCAGCTTGTTCTTCTTGCCTGCTCCCAAGAAAAGGTGTTGAATTGGAACCTCGACGAGCGCGTTCCGAGGAGCCCACCTGAGATGGTGACCAGGACGTTGAGACCCTCCAGGACGTCCATCTGCTGGAAGCGGCGGCGGTTGATGAGGTTGTAGACTTTGCCCTGCCCGCTGCGGTCCAGCAGCATCAGGCCGTTCTCGGTTCCCACCAGCAGGTTCACTCCTATGCAAATGCACGGGTAAGAGCGTGGACGGGAGCGACGCGGATTGTACGAACGCCGGCGCCGGCTCACCCCATAGAGCGGCGCACAGGATCTCGGAGTTGAAGCGCTTCTTGTACTTGCGGATCTCCGGCGTGTCGCTGTGCGGTCGGATGTTGGTGGGGTTAACGTTGACCACCGAGATCTTGCGGGCTTCGTTGAGGCGCGCCTGCTCCTGCTTCAGCAGCTCGTCTGCAAACATGGCTGCAGCGACGCCGCCACAAAACAGGTGGTTAGCACGTAGCATCGTGGAAACAGGACGTGTCTACGCCAAGCGATTAAAGGCCACCTGAAGCGGAGATGTTGTCCTCGTCGTCCGTCGGAGAAGTCCCGTAAACCCTCGGATCCACGAATGGCGTGAAGGAGGCCTTGGAGCTGAGGCCACCGCTGCCGCCTCCTCCCATCCCGTACTACCAGAAAGAGAAAACACAGCTTAGCCACAAGCTTGACAGGCTCCATACAAAGTCTCCAATTAAACAGTTCCTCCAGGAATTCGCAAGGTCGCGCCATTTCACGCAAATTAAATTTGTTAGTTTCTTGTGTAGACAAAACAAGAGTATATCAACTCTTTAGGTTTCGATGGTGAGGAGAGGTGCCAGGAACGAGACGAAGCGAGAGTGGCCAAATATACCTGAGTGAAGTTGGCCCCATTTATCATGGCAAATATTAAAATTAAATGGCCTTTCATTCGTGCTAGTTTGTACCGTAAAAAAGGTGCAACAGTAGATCAACTGCTTATTGATCGCGCTCAAATCTACTTCCGATTCCTGTCGACAGCGCTAAGCCTTCTGGGTAAGGTAATACATAAACATTAACCAGCGTCCTGATGTCCTAGGTTACACGTATTTATTTACCTTTATTTATCCAGTGTAAGGCAATGTTAGCGAAATATTTTCCACCTTAAAGCAGACTGGAATACATATAGAGTCTCACTGCCTGTTCACTTTGTTCTGTTCATGGACAAAACACAATGAGTACACCCTGTGTTTTTATCTTTGTAAATACACACACATAGTCTCGTCTTAGGTTTCGATGGTGAGAAGAGGTGCCAGGAACGAAACGAAGCGAGAGTGGCCAAATGTACCTGTGTGAAGTTGGCATGGCAAATATTAAAATCAAACTGCCTTTCGTTTGTGCTAGTTTGTGCCGTAAAAAAGGTGTAACAGTATATCAACTCCTTATTGATCAAACGGCCCAATTATTGCGCTCAGATCTACTTCAGATTCCTGTCGACAGTGCTAAGCCTTCTGGGTAATGAAGTATATAAACATTAACCAAACACACTAGCATCCTGACGAACTAGGTTACACATATTTATTCACCTTTATTTATCCAGGGTAAGGCAACGTTAGCGGAAGGAAGTGTTGAGGATAATAGAGGTTGAGTTGATTCAGCTAAAAAAATGGTTTGATATTAATAAGTTATCATTAAATGATAAGAAAACTAAGTTTATGGTGTTTAGTGGTGCAAGGACAAACTGTGAAGCAAAATTAAAATTAAATCAAGTGGAAATTGATAGAGTATATGAAACTAAATTCTTGGGAATAATAATTGATCATAAATTATGTTGGAAACCGCATATTGAATATATAAAGGGAAAAATATCCAAATCCATTGCTATTCTTTATAAAGTAAAACACATGCTGAATAAGAAATGTTTGCATATGTTATATTATTCTTTTATTTTTCCATATTTAACATATTGTGTTGAAGTTTGGGGAAATGTTTATAAAACAAACGTAGACCCAATAATTAAACTTCAAAAAAGGGTCATTAGAATAATACACAAAGCGTGCTACTATGAACATACCAATCCATTATTTATAAGTTCTAATGTGTTAAAATTTTCAGATATTGTGTTTTTAAAAACAATGGAAATTATGTTTCGAGTAAAGAACAACAGACTTCCAGCTTGTATTCTTAGGTTATTTCAATTAAGAGGAGAAAACTATAATTTACGGGGGATATTGGTTTTTGAAATATGTAAAGCAAGAACGAATACAAAATACAAATGTATTTCAGTTTTAGGAGTTAAATGGTGGAACAAGCTCAGTGATGAGTTGAAGACATGTACTTCTTTGTTAAGGTTTAAGAAAACATTGAAAGGTGAAATAATTGAAAATTATAAAATATAGCAACGATTACTTTCATCCCATTGATTTTTGTTTTCTTTTTAATGTTGATGTTCCAGGTAATCTTATTTTCAGTGAAGGTATAGGATAGGCAAATATAAGCCTTGGCTTCAGCCTATTCCTTTTTCGGTCATGCTTTTTCTTTTCTTTTCTTTTTGTGTGTAAATGTGTATGATTGTTATATATGTATAATTTGTACTGTACTGTCACACAAAATGGTTAATGGTTGATTATATGACCGAAATAAACTTATTTAATTTAATTTCAATATTTTCCACTTTAAAGCAGAGTGGAATACTTAGTGAGTCTCACTGCCTGTTCGCTCTGTTCTGTTCATGGACAAAACACAATGAGTACCCCCCGTTGTTTTTACCTTTGCAAATACACATGTAGGTTTCGATGGTGAGAAGAGGTGCTAGGAACGAGACGAAGCGAGAATGGCCAAATGTACCTGTGTGAAGTTGGCCCGCCTTATGGCAAATATTAATATAACACTGCCTTTCGTTTGCGCTAGTTTGAGTCGTAAAAAACTTCCTTTGTCCCGTTACAATTTTTAAGTTATTCTAAAATACATTTTATGTCTAGTCATGTCAACCAGTCCCCACACCTTGTCAAAATCTCCCCAAACTTGCCCCATTCATTTGTGCTGCAATTTCTTTCCCTAACTATTACAGTTTTTATGTTATGGGGCTGGTTATGAATAATAAAACGTTAAAAACATGAAAACTATAGTAGTTAGACAAAAAATGTTTGCAGCACAAACGAATGGGACAAGTTTGGGGAGGTTTTGACAAGGCTGGGTGGCTGGTTATGAATAGTAACGCGTTAGTAACATAAAATCTATAATGTTACACAAACAAATTTACAACACAAATGGGACACGTTTGGGGAGGTTTTGACAAGGTTGGTGGGCTGGTTGTCAGTAGTAACACGTTAATAATATAAAATCTATATTAGTTAATAACATAAAAACTATAATGTTACACAAAAATTTTACAGCACAAACGTAACACAAACAAATGGGACACATTTGGGGAGGTTTTGACAAGGTTGGGGTGGATCGTTATAGATAATAACACGTTAATAACATGAAAACTATAATAGACAAAAACAATTGCAGCATAAACAAAACAGACCAGTTTGGTGAGATTTTGACAAGTGGGGCGGAGGCTGGATGACATCACTAATCAGAAAATTTGTTTTAGAATGACTTAAAAACCGAAACTGTGACGATCTTGTCACATTCACGTCTTATGTTTCCTTAGTTGGTGTTTATTTCCAGTCAGCGCTCTTATTTTAGTTCCATTTCCCCTGAGCGCTATTTCCCCTCACCTGTCTCTGATTGGCAGCCTGGCCACACCCGTTTTCTACCAGCTGGCTGCTATTTATGCCTGCCTCGCCCTCTAGTCAGGGCTCTATAATTGTTTGCCGTCTCCTGTTATGCTGTTTACTGGTTCCTGTGTTTCCTGTCTCCTGTTATCCTATTAAAGTCATGTTTTCCTGCGCTACGCCTGCCATCTCTGCATCTCGGGGTTCAGCACCAAGAGATTATGACAGAAACGGCACAAACTAAATGTTTTTACAGCACAAACGAATGACAGTGTTATTTTATATTCGCAACGATAAAGAGGGCTAACGTCACACAGGTGACGAATGTGTGTGTGTCCAAAACACGTTGAGTTAACTTTCAGTTTCATTGGACGACGCCCAAACAAGTCCGTCGGGGAGCGGCAGCAAGGAGAACAAAAGCACATGAGCAGAGGGACAATCTAGAGAGAGCGCGCCAGACTTTGTAGGACACGGTCTCGTCGTTTCTCATTTATCAACAAGAATTATCGCTATAGACTCTCTCTCAACAGTTCACATAAATGAAGGTTGAAGATGGACAAACAATTTTTAAGCATAAAATAAACTTGTTGACGACAGAGCACCAATGATTGCACCAGAACACCACCACTTTGGAGCTGTTTCTTTTTGTAATTATAATTAATTAGTACTATTATTAGTACAGTCATTTGACGATTACCTCTGAGTACTGTATGTGCTTTAACTGGAATATTGTGTCTACTTTGAAGTCTGTGTGACATAAAACGAGTAAAACATCAATACAGTATTTGTTTTCCAATTTGCTCTTAGGGAATTCGCACAAGACATTGTTGATTATACATACACGTCCTTTAAAAGCGACTTAGACATCAACGTTGTCTCAATTTACAAATACAACTATTCTGCAACGTTGTTTCAAACGTTGGATCCGCGTTGTTGGTTGAGAAGTATCACGCTTAAAACCGTGTTTAAAAAGCTGTGCGCTACAAAGCGTGCTTATTGTAGCCATTCCCCAGCAGGCACAAGACATTGTTGATTATACATACACGTCCTTTAAAAGTGACTTTGAAACAACGTTGCAGAATAGTTGTATTTGTAAATTGAGACAACGTTGATGTCTAACGTTGGCTCCGCGTTGTTGGCTGAGAAATGACCAAATTTCAATGGTCAAATGAATGTCACAACCTGACATTGAATAAACGTCGTCAAAAAGCATGTTGTTTCAACGTTGTATTTGTGTTGTAGAAAATTGGTTGGAAAATGACCAAATTTCAATGATCACATCAATGTCAGAACGTGACATTGAATAAACTTAGTCAAAAATATGTTGTTTCAACGTTGTATTTGTGTTGTAGACCAGTAGTCCCCAACCTTTTTGTAGCTCCCACGGACCGGTGTGTGTGTGTGTGTGTGTGTGTGTGTGTGTGTGTGTGTGTGTGTGTGTGTGTGTGTGTGTGTGTGTGGTTAAAAAAAAAAAAAAAAATTTATTTTATTTTTACATAAATAAATACAATCATGTGTGCTTACGGACTGTATCCCTGCAGACTGTATTGATCTATATTGATATATAATGTATATATTGTGTTTTTTATGTTGATTTCATTAAAAAAAATAAAATAAAATAAAATAAAATAAATAATTAAATTCTTGTGCGGCCCGGTGGTTGGGGACCACTGTTGTAGACTACTGGTTGAGAAATGACCAAATTTCAGTTTATCAAACAAATGTCAGAACCCAACATTGATTAAACGTCGTCAAAAAGCATGTTGTTTCAACGTTGTATTTGTGTTGTAGAAAATTAGTTGTGAAATGACCAAATTTCAATGATCAAATCAACGTCACAGCCTGACATTGAATAAACGTCTAAAACCATGTTGTTTCAACGTTGTATTTGTGTTGTAGAAAATTAGTTGTGAAATGACCAAATTTCAATGATCAAATCAACGTCACAACCTGATATTGATTAAACGTTGTCAAAAAGTATGTTGTTTCAATGTTGTATTTGTGTTGTAGACTATTACCGTTAGTTGGGAAATGACCAAATTTCAATGATCAAATCAACGTCACAACTTGACATTAAATAAACGTTGTCAAAAAGCATGTTGTTTCAACGTTGATTTGACCAAATTTCAATGGTCAAAACAACGTCAGAACCCAAATGTATTAAACGTCGTAAAAGCATGTTGTTTCAACGTTATGTTTGAGTTCCTCAACATCAGGACCTAATTCAACAAGTTCTCAACGTTGTTTTAATGTCTTGTGCCTGCTGGGTTCATCATGACTTCCTCATTTTTGATTTACAAAAAAAAAAGCACAAACTGTTTTATTCATTTTGACCCTGTGATGAGGTGGAGACTTGTCCAGGGTGTACCCCGCCTTCCGCCCGAATGCAGCTGAGATAGGCTCCAGAAACTCCCGCAACCCCAAAAGGGACAAGCAGTAGAAAATGGATGGATGGATGGAAGGTTAAAGTGTTTTATGTAGTGTGCTTATGAGTTAATGTTGCTGATAAACTTGAACATATCATAATTTATAGTTTAATAAATGTAATTTATGGTATCGAATAGTTCAAGTCATTAAAAAAATGCTTATAGTTTAAATAAGAATTTTGTTATAAATTTCAGGCATATCGATGCACTTAATTTTTTTTCTGATACAGACTAAAAAACAATGTTAATTGATCGATATTTCTTTCTTTTTTGTTTTCTTTAATGTTATTAAGGATACAATGTTATGCAGAGGCGTACTTATGACAATTTTATATACAAATGATACGATCTATAGTCGTGGCGGAGAGTAAGGGGGGCGCAAAATGTTTGTTCTTCGTAGGGGCGGCGTGACAGAAAATAATTGAGTAGCACTGGCTTAGGGTTAGAAAGACCGCTTTAAACAAAACAACAACAAAATCACAAACTCACAAGTTGACGCAATGTGATTGAAAACACAAAACATCACAAATGTCGTCACAACTTGCGCCGCAAATTCAGGCATTTTAGGCCTTTAGACCAGCGGTTCTCAAACTTTTTTCACCAGGTAGTGAAGTGAATTACATTTATATAGCGCTTTTTGTACAGAGACTCAAAGCGCTTTAAATAGTGGAACCCATTATCTACACATTTAAGCTACATTCAAACCAGTGTGGGTGGCACTGGGAGTAAGGGTAAGGTGTCTTGCCCAAAGACACAACGGCAGTGACAAAGCTGGCGGAAGCTGGAATTCAACGGCCGCTCTACCAACCGAGCCACGCTGCCCCACCTCAGAAAGCTCTCCAAGTAGCAACATAATGACCAACATTAAAATACAGTAGCAAAGTAGGTTTAAGTATTCATTAAAAACAGGGTGGACGTTTTATTTACAAGTATATTTCATATTTTTGGCCACTGTAATATTACACACAGCTTGAACAATAACACTGTGTTTGAATATTTAACTAGATGAGGCAATTCCTGAAGGAATTGCGTGTGAATGCTCCAATGCTGAAAGTGAACTGAAATCCTGGAATTTTTTTTTAGAATTGTTGAAGTAGAGTAGTAATATTTTGAAGTCGGAACAGTTTCAATCAGATGAAAAATTTGGCAGTTGTGGAACTTTGAATTTCCAAAAATTTGGGAATTTCGGGAAAAGCGGGAATTTTTTTGAAAATGGTAAAAAACTTCAATGGTCTGAATGAGTTGAAATGGTTGGTGTTGGAATTCTTCAAATCGGTTGAGAAATGTTGAAGTAGTAACATGTTGAATTGAGAAATGGTATTACGGAATTCCTGGAATTTGGGGAAAACCGGGAATTTTTCCAGTTCAAAAAACAACTTTGTTTTTGGTCCTGATTAAGAGAATGTTTTGACGGTGGTACGGTTGAAATGCGTTGAAAAATGTGGGAGGAGTCGTCGCCAGAAAAAAGGGTGGAAGTAGGGCTTCGGAAAACCAGGAATTCTGGAAAATCCCTGAATTTTTTTTAACTTGGAAAAAAGGTAGTTTGAATTTCTAGGATGGTGGAATGTGTTGAAGGTGGAATGGTTTGAATAGGTTGAAAAATGTAGAAATCGTGGAAGTTTGAAAAATGGCCAATTAATTTTAAATGGGAAAAATGTCCCGGAAAACCCGTAACTCTGGGAATTTGTCAAGGGAAAGCCTGCGATTCCCAAATAGGCTGAACGGTTTGAATCAGATAAAAAATGTGGAAGGTAGAGCGCGCCAAAATGTGGAGAAGAAGAAGAAGAAGTTGATGCTTTGGAGCATTCACACAATGAGGGGATTCTTTGGGGCGTAGCAGTTTGAGAATGACAATCCTGGAGGGACTGTTTAAAGGTTGCTATGGTAACAGCTACCATATGAGCTCAAGGAAGTCTGGGAGGAACTTTGCGGGTCGGAGACTGGGATCTTGAAAGGAGCACATTTGTTTTTCTGCATGTCCACAGGAAGGACAGCGTCAATAAAGGACGAGTGGGATCACGGCGTGGGGATGACAGGGTGAGGCTTTCGGGTTTTTTGGGCCAAACTCTGAATTTAATCGACCTACTTGGGCGACCGGGGGGGAAGTGCCTGGCTGCACCAAATCGGGGAGCTCGGAGGTGTCGGCAAAGAGATTAGCAATACCGAGGACGCCGTTGCTGGCGGTGGAGCTCCGCCTCCGCTCGCCACGTCTCTGGAAGAAGAGAGAAAAGGGGGCGGGCGGCTGTGAACGTGCAGCGAGGGGGCCGGCAGGACCCTGTGGGCTTTTTGGATGGTGGGTGGGTGGCAGGAAGTCAAAAGTGAGGAGGAGAGCGACGGGCGCCGCCAGAAGGGTCTCACCTCACGCATCATTAGGGTGCCGTCCCGGGAGTTGTTTCCATGCAAGTCGTTGTGTCCTCCCATCATGCCCTCGTTCCCTCCTTTGCTGGCCGCCGGCCTGCAAGACATTCTCTTTCACCGCTCGGTTCTTCCCTCCACACCGGCGCCACCTGCTGGTACTCACATGATGCGAGGGATGTCGCTCACGGCCACCGTTCCGTCGTTGGCGCCGCCCTCGCCGTCCTCATCCTCGCTGCTGTGAGACTCCTCGCTGGACGAGGAATAGTCCGTGACCTTGACGGGCGGGCGGCTGGTTTCCTCGCCCTGTCGCAGCTCCCGCAGCTCCTTGGCCAACGCCGTGAGGTCCTGGAGGAAGAGGAGGCGGGGTTATGGATGCAGTTTAGAACGCCACCGAGTCATCGTGGAGCAGGGGTGTCCAAAGTGAGGCCCGGAGGGGGGAATTTGTGGCTCGCAGCCAAGGTTTTAACGGCCCGTGCCACATTCTAAAAATACTGCTGTATTTTCTGGACCATAGGGCGCACCGGATTATAAGGTGCATTGCCGATGAGCGGGTCTAGTCAGGTCTATTTTCATACAAAGGCGCACCGGATTATAGGGCGCATTAAAGAGGTCATATTATGATTTTTTTCTAAACTGAAAATTAGGGATGTCCGATAATGGCTTTTTGCCGATATCCGATATTCCGATATTGTCCAAATCTTAATTACCGATACCGATGTATACAGTCGTGGAATTAACACATTATTATGCCTAATTTGGACAACCAGGTATGGTGAAGATAAGGTCCTTTTTTAAAAAAATTATAAAATAAAATAAAATAAATAAATTAAAAACATTTTCTTGAATAAAAAAGAAAGTAAAACAATATAAAAACAGTTACATAGAAACTAGTAATTAATGAAAATGAGTAAAATTAACTGTTAAAAGGTTAGTACTATTAGTGGACCAGCAGCACGCACAATCATGTGTGCTTACGGACTGTATCCCTTGCAGACTGTATTGATATATATTGATATATAATGTAGGAACCAGAATATTAATAACAGAAAGAAGCAACCCTTTTGTGTGAATGAGTGTAAATGGGGGAGGGAGGTTTTTTGGGTTGGTCCACTAATTGTAAGTGTATCTTGTGTTTTTTATGTTGATTTAATAAAAAAACCCAAAAAAAACATACCGATAATAAAAAAAACGATACCGATAATTTCCGATATTACATTTTAAAGCATTTATCGGCAGGCCGATATTATCGGACATCTCTACTGAAAATACTTCCTTGTGGTCTACATAACATGCAATGGTGGTTCTTTAGACTTAGACTTCCTTTTATTTTCATTCAAATTTGAACTTTGCAGTACAGATAAGAACACATATTAGTTGCATTAGCTCATGGTAGTGCAGGATAAAAGAGCAATTAGGTGTAGATATAATGGTCAAAATGTTGCATAGATGATGTTTTACAGGTCATCTTCAAGCCGCTTTCTGACAGTCGCTTCAGGATGCGCCGCTTTGTGGGCGGTCTTATTTACGTGGCTCACCTTCGACAGCGTCTTCTCCCCGTCATCTTTGTTGTAGCGGTGTAGCTCGCAAGGACGGGAGTGGAAGAAGTGTCAAAAGATGGAACTAACGGTTTTAATGACATTCAGACTTTAACTTTACTTCAATCAATAACGGAGCGGCATCTCCTCATCCGTGGCTCACTTGTGCAATAACAACGCCGGAAATGTGTCCCGTGAAAAAACGTCCGACCAGAACTCTCTAATAACTAAAGTTCCTTGGGTGAATAATGTAAACTCACTACACCGGTATGTTTTAGCACTTTCATGGCGAGTTTACTGACAGATATAAGTAAGAACTTTACACTACTTTATATTAGAAATGGCAACAGCGGAGGATGAATGTCCCATAACAAGAAGATAGAGACAAAGACGAAGCTTACGACTACAAAGACGGACGCGTGCAAATTTTCAGGACTTATGCAGATCCCAAATACAGATCAGCAGGGACCAGAAGGTAATAAAAGTTGCTTTTGCATAATATTGCGAAACCAAACGCCAGATAATATGTCTTACCTCATACACACACCATAATAATACTCCTATGTTGAAGCACAGTACAATCCATCAAGCGGTGCGACTTCATAACTTACCAAAGTCATACTAAAACATTTTGATAGATTTTAGAGCGCCGTGTGTAATGTTCTATACTTTCAATGGAACATATAAAATGTTGGTGTTGTTTACTTGAGTCATATTGCAGTCTACACATATCTCTTATGTGTGATTGCCATTATATTGCAGTCTACACGTATCTCTTATGTGTGACTGCCATCTACTGGTCACATTTGTCATTTCACCATGTACCAAACAAAATAGCTTCGAGGTAGGTAAGCACAACCAAAATGATTCCGTACATTAGGCACACCGGGTTATAAGGCACACTGTCGAGTTTTGAGAAAATTAAAGGATTTTATATGCACCTTATAGTCCGACCCCAGAGCTATTGACGGCCACTAATGACCGTGGGAACTGGAAAAGACTGGCTGCTTCTTCATCGCAGTTATCCCCCCGACGACTTGACAGTCATGGGAAAGAGTGAGAGTGAGTGATATAGTCCGAAAAATACGGTACTGTTTTTCGACTAACAGTAATATGCTGGAAAACCATCGTATATTTTACCGTAAAATTGTGGCGACAGTTTTTTTGACTGCAAAATCCAACATTTTATTTTATAGTGTAAGTTAAAAAAATATAATAATCAAATGTATAGGCAATTATATAATAATATTATGAGGTGAATCACTATAGTTATAATCATAAATTATTTTCAAGCAACCCTCTGAGACTAGAGACTTAAGCGTTGAAAGTAAACCAAAAAATGTAAACTGTATGATTTATTTTTAACACCTTTATGAGTGGGGTTCTTTTGGACCCCCAAGAATTTTAGTGGGATTTTTTAATTAAACTGTGAATGCTCAAAAAATAATAATACATTAAAAAAATGTTGTGATGCATTATTCACTTACTTGAGGCTCAGATTACTTCACATCAAATATTCCACTTTGAAAATCTTTTTTGGGGATAATATTGCATAGTTTGTGCTTTTGCAATAAAAAACAGGGTTTTGACATAAAAACATTTATAAAATGGATGTTGTTGTGGCTTGTGCAGCCCTTTGAGACTTTTGTGATTTAGGGCTATATAAATAAACATTGATTGATTGATTGATTGAAAATGAACTTTTTATCAACAGACAGACCTGAAGTTGACCTAGAGATTTAAGCGTTGAACAATAATTACAAAAATAATAATACATTACTTATTTTCAATATTTTTATGACTGAAAAACATACAGTACAGGCCAAAAGTTTGGACACGCCTTCTCATTCAATGTTTTTTTTTTATTTTCATGACTATTTACATTGTAGATTGTCACTGAATGCATCACAACTATGAATGAACACATGTGGAGTTATGTACTTAACAAAAAAAAGGTGAAATAACTGAAAACATGTTTTATATTCTAGTTTTTTTCAGAATAGCCACCCTTTGCTCCGATTACTGCTTTGCACACTCTTGGCATTCTCTCGATGAGGTTCAAGAGGTAGTCACCTGAAATGGTTTTGAGCTTGTTTTGCAACTGTTTACCCCAGAGTCGTATAACTTGGTACGTGACACTTGTTAACTGTTAGCATGCAAACGATAGCATGCTTGCAAGCTAACTTAAGCATAGTTTTGATGGCTTCAGTGAAAATCCACAATGTAAATAGTCATGAAAATAAAGAAAATATCAAAATAGCCGCCGCATGCTTTGATTTTTCAGTGTGCGGCCCTCAAGGTAAAGACTGCAGCTGCTGTGAGGTGGATGCTAATCGCTAATTCAGACTAGCTGGACTTGGGGGACGTGGGTGAGGCATGCTGCGGGGGTTAAAGGTCAAACTTGATATCTGACTTCCACCAGCAAAGAGGAAGGAACAGTGACAGGAAGGAAGTGCAGGTTTTGATAGGTTAAAAAAAAAAAAGATTGACTCCACCAGCTCGTTTCTCTATGTTGGTAGCTGGGAGTCGAACCTCGCACCCTTTGGCGACAGGCCACATTTTCAACCACTTGTCCGCAGCTGCCAACCCTGCGGCGCATCGAGTCGTTAGCATGCTACACGTGCTAATGCGGGGCTGCATGTGAGGGGAAAGGCGAGGATTCACTTGGTGGGAGGAGGTTCTAAAAGGGTGCGGGGCTTTAACCACTGACCTCGTCTACAGCTTTCTTATAGCTCTGATGGAAGGAAGGATGGAGGGTGAGAAGAGAGAAGAATTGGTAACGAATAAAGTAACGCCACAGTGTGTGTGTGTGTTCTTGTATTTCTACCCTTCTTGAGACATCAACAAGGAAAAGTACCTTCCATATGAGGACCGCTGATCAAATTCGGACGGGAATCATGGTCCCAATAGGGAAAACCATTGCATCTAATAGAGAATGTGGTGAAATCACCCTGGTGGTGAAATCTATCAAAATGAGGGTGGTCCCAAAAAGGAGGGAGTTTTCAAATTGACTGTGTCGGTTTTAAAAGTGTTCCCCCTCTGGTCAACATATGTAAGTGTGTGTAAGAAATTGAAATGCGCCCCTTTTGGCCAAAATTCATAAAAATAAATACATATGTATATAGAGACATAATGTAATAACTTGAAGTAAATAATGAAGATTAAAAACCAATTACTCACAAAAAATGTATTTTTTTTTTACTAAAAGCTTACCTTTTTTACATGTGCATAGTATGAAAATATTATTAATGTTGTAAATACAAATCTTTATATATCTAGAAAAGGTGGTCCTAAAGAGGTAGGCATTTTTCGGAGGTCTCAAAAAAGTATGAAATACAAAAATGTGTGTGTGTGTGTGTGTGTGTGTGTGTGTGTGTGTGTGTGTGTGTGTGTGCTCACTGCAGGCCGGCTGGGTCGCGACACATCTCTGCTGTCGTCCTTGGTCTCGTCCGACGGAACCGTGCCTTCTGTCTTCATGGCTGCATTTGCTGAACACACATCATCATGATGACTTAACACACACACACACACACACACACTCACACACACACACACACACACTCCTATAATGTAGGGACAATGTCAGCACCTCGTTCGTTGGAGCCCCCCTGTGAGCTGGGGGTGCTGGAGCTGGAGCTGCCACTGCTCGCCCTCTTCAGGGGTGCATCCATGGAGACATCAGTCCTCCGAAGATCAGGGTTGCTATGACAACACAAACACAATTTAATTGGTTCCTGTGGCAAACATGACATTTAGTAGCGCCCCCTTTGGGTTGTGGTTAAAAAGGCACCGGAAGACATGCTAGCATTTTTGGTAATATCTTCAAAGTCAGGCCTGGGCTGATAATACATTTTGCTGGATGGTATAATGTCCCACAAAATATTGCTATTTATAGATATATATATATATATCTTTTATTTGTATTTTATTTATGATTATATATAAATCAATATACTTTGTATTTTGTAAAAAAGTAATCAAAACATAAAATAAAAATGATGCATGAATTCCTTTCAAATGCCAAAAACCTTATTGTTTTTTTTTACTATCGTCATGACTTTTACACCAGCACATTACTGGCTAATAATTGCATTACTTTCACTCTAACATTTACAGTAATTGACTGTCAAATAACAGTTAATTAAGGCTATCGTCATTTGTTGTAATGTTCATTTTGATAACGGTGGAAAAAAACACTGGTAAATGCTGTGAAATCCTGGTATATTTTTACACATCCTAATAAGTAAACAAACCAAAAATAGCACCTAATAAACATTGAAAATTAGGAGTGTGACTCCTAAGATTTGATGTGATTCCGATTCCTGGGGTGGCGATTCAATTCAGAATCAATTATCGATTCAAACAGATTCTCGCCATGTATTATTTGGTATAATAATTAAAATGACACTTTTGCAGTACAGGTTACAGGTTAGAAAAGCTCCCTCTGGTTGGATGGAGATGGCTTAAACGTTTCTTCTTAAACATTCATCCATTTTCTACCGCTTCTTCCCTTCGGGGTCGCGGGGGGTGCTGAAGCCTATCTCAGTCTTCTTAAACATTGATTCTTAAAATAAATAAATAAATAAATACAATTTATATATATTGTGTGTATATACAGCACAGGCCAAAAGTTTGGACACACCTTCTCATTCAATGCGTTTTCTTTATTTTCATGACTATTTATATTGTAGATTGTCACTGAAGGCATCAACACTATGAATGAACACATGTGGAGTTATGTACTTAACAAAAAAAGGTGAAATAAGTGAAAACATGTTTTATATTCTAGTTTCTTCAAAATAGCCACCCTTTGCTCTGATTACTGCTTTGCACACTCTTGGCATTCTCTCGATGAGCTTCAAGCACACCAGTGAAGTGAAAACCATTTCAGGTGGCTACCTCTTGAAGCTCATCGAGAGAATGCCAAGAGTGTGCGAAAATGTAATCAGATTAAAGACTTTCAACACTATTTAAAGTCCCACGCAAACCCTGCGTACCTGGCCCGTATGAGGTGTGCTCCAGCCCGGGGTCCCAGTCCAGGCCCGTTCCCAGGCGAGGTCTTCCTGACCAAAGCCGGGGAGATAGACGTGGTCCTCTGAGGAACCTGAGGGGCACACGTTGGGGGGAATGAGTGAAGGCTGCAAAGATGGAAGGACTTCCAAGAACGAGGCACGACACTTAAACCCACAAGGAAAGACTCATGTACAGAAACAACATGCACGCAAGAGTCCACACCGGAGGGCGCATGCAGACCAGAGACCTTGGGGGGCATGTCGTCGTCTTGCCGCAGCCAGGAGCTGCGGTCCAGTTTGTCAAGAGGGGGCGCCAGGCGTGAGAGAGGCATGGGAGGAGGGGTGTCTGAGGTGGGGTCGGAGTTCTGCCGAGGCATGGGAGGTCGGGAGGGAGAGGGCGACACCGTGGAGGAGGACACGCCGTGGGGGTCGTACAGAGACTGCGAGCCTGACAGCCCGTGACTCTTCACCTGCACCAGGTGGGCCATCTGCGTGCACGCACGCAAGCAGGAAGCAGGCAGGAAAAAGGAGGAAGAGGAGGAGGAGGAGGAGGACAGCGGTGGTCAGGAAGAGAGAGAACATCATGCATGGCAAGGTCCATGTTCATTCACACCAGAGTGTAAAGATCCGTGCTCAGTGTGGTGGAAAAAACACGCACCTGAGGCTCCACGGAGCGGTGCATTGGTGGAGTACGGGCCTGCTGGATGCCGCCGCTGCTGAAGGACTCGGAGCGGGGCGGCATCGTGGGGTCCGAGATTCGGTTGGAGACTTTATGCTGCAAGGCAGGAGAAGTCTGTCTGTTGATCACATAACGCTCGTCCACCTGACACACACATCAGACCACAGTCACTCCCAGCATGCATTGGGCCACGTGGCGGCTTCTGACAGTGTGCAGTAACGCTGTGAAGATAACGTAGGAGTGTGTGTGGATGCAAATCAGTGTGAGTGTTGGCGTCCCACAGGGAGACAGGCTGATTATAGCGCTCGCTGTCCTACATATGTCCCCCAGCCGCCACCAGGGGGCAACCCTGGAGGTCTGCCCTGAAAGTGTGCAGAGGGAAGCAGAGGTTAATGAAGCCTGTGCCGCAGGAGAAGTGTTAGTCAGCGCTGCTGGGGGTAAAAGGATGGCAGCCATGAATGTTGCGGCTCCGCCCCCGGTTACAGGAAGTGAAGTGACCTGGTTAGACAGAGAAGCAGTTAGCAGGGGTTAAAGTGTTAGTTGGATTCAGAGGAGAGCACGAAGAGCTCCCGTACGCCCTGCTGACTGACCCAGCGGCTGGGACTCCGTCCTCGGGAGTCCGGGCTCCCCCTGCGGCGCGCAGGGGTGGACTCCGGCACGCAGGTGACGCGGATTAGCGGCACGTGGCCGCGGCGCTGGTGCTCGTGGTCGTAACTCCTGGAGGGGCTGCCGTGGGCGGGGTAGGAAGGGGGGCGGGCCCGGCGAGGTTTGTAACCGGGAAGCAGGAAGAGGTTGTCCAGGTTGGTGTTGCGCGGCTGCCTAAAGGAGTGGTACTTCTTGGGGGGAACGCGAGGCGAGTTGCTCTGAGCTCGACGCATCACCTGAGGAGTGCGGCGGTGAAAACATGAAAACAAACAACTTGTTCATTGCGACAATGTTGCAGAGACAAGCCACAGTGGTGCCAACATGGTCACTAAGGATGTCCCGATCCCGATCATAGACCGATAGACAGGAAATGTGTCCCGTGAAAAAGCGTCCGACCGGAACTCTCGAAAACTAAAGTTCCTTGGGTGAATAATGTAGACTCACTACACGGGTATGTTTACTGACAGATATACTGTAAGTAAGAACTTTACACTACTATATATTAGAAATGACAACAGTGGAGGATGAATGTCCCATAACAAGAAGATAGAGAAAAAGAAGAAGCTTATCAACTACAGTGTCGGCACGGACTACAAAGGCGGATCACGCAATTTTTCAGGACTTATGCAGATCCCAAATACAGATCAGCAGGTACCAGAAGGTAAGAAAAGTTGCTTTTGCATAATATTGCGAAACTAAACGCCAGATAATATGTCTTACCTTATACACACACCATAATAATACTCCTATGTTGAAGCACAGTAAAATCCATCAAGCTTACCAAAGTCATACTAAAACATTTTGATAGATTTTTAAGCGCCGTGTGTAATGTTCTATATTTTCAATGCTTGAGTCATATTGCAGTCTACACATATCTCTTGTGTGTGACTGCCATCATATTGCAGTCTACACGTATATCTTATGTGTGATTGACATTTACTGGTCACACTTATCATTGCACCATGTAGCAAATAAAATAGCTTTGAGGTCGGTAAGCTCAGCCAAAATTATTCTGAACATTAGGCGCACTGTCGAATTTTGAGAGAAAAAAAAAGGATTTCAAGTGCGCCTTACAGTCCGGAAAATACGTAATTGTTTCCATACTCTTTTGCTACACACATGCAGGAGTTGCATGAATTCCAGGAGGGCGCCTGTCTTTCCAGAACACCGACTCAAATACTAATCTTCACCAACATGGCTTAAATAAAGTATGTTTATTCAAATTACCATTATCACTGGAGGACGAGAAGAAAAAGAATAGCTAAGCATGCTACACACACATCCGGAGTAGGACGACACAAGAAGCTAGCCGCTAAAGATGGGAGTGATCGATCTAGATACCTAGTTTAGTACAATACTGAAACGATTTGCTTGTTGTTTTTATTATTACAAAATCATTGTTTGTGTTGTTGTTTACAAAGTGAGGGGGTAAGTCTCTGGATACAAGAAGGCTTCAGGGGCAAAAGCCAAATGATTGAAATGGGAGCCAATAGTAGTAATTTTGTTTACTTATTGTGCACTCAATACCACACATTAAATACATCACCCTATGTGTTTATGACACTAGAAAATTCAACATTTAATAAGATAAGCTTTATAAAAATGTGTTATTGCTATAAAACATGCCCAGTTCTATAATCTATCGGATCGAAATCGGATCAGACCTGACACCAAACAAATCGGAAGGGGATCAGAGGCCAAAAATGTTGATCGGGACATCCTTAAAGGGGAACTGCACTTTTTTTTTGGAATCTTGCCTATCATTCACAATCTCTATGTAAGACAAGAACACATATGATTGTCTTTTTTAATGCATTCTAAGTCGTTAAATACGGCAAGTACGAGGTGGCTAACAATGCAGATAATGGGAGTACTCTATTGTACCCTCTAAAAAACACCAAAATACTCCATTTAGATCTTGTGACCTTAATAATAACCAAGTATTAGCAATATTGTTATTACAAGCGCTAACGCGAACAAGCTATCTTTAGCTGCGACGTGATCACAGAGAGCTAAGTAGCTTATGCTGCTATATTGACATATTGAGCCGGTGAGCTGCTGCATCGCCTCTGAGTTGGTGAAAGTTAATTCTAGATTATAAATCATGCCTCTCACATGGATAGTGGAAGGTTGTGGACATAAACCAGAAGGGTTGTTAACTTTGACATCCAACTTTGACCCGGAAATGGTGAGAAACACACAAAAAGACGCTTTTTTTTAAATCTAAACAGAAAGATATAAACATCCCATCAGTTGGCATCCCAGTGAGAGCACACATCGTACAGTAAGTGATTGTTTTATGTTCAGAATTTGTATTTCTTGTTTAGCACTTAGCAGTACTGCTACAGGATGCTTAGTGTTTCACTATACTTGCATCTGTTTAGCACATAGCTTCTAAAATGTTTAGATGCCCCTCCTTATATTCAGGCTCAAAAATATAAGGTTCTGGATCATCATTTGTCCCAAAGTAGTCTTTGTTGTCTCTCATAAAGCCTGCCATGATTAGTAGTGTTGTTGTTGTAGAAGTTTTGATGCGTCTGTGAAATTACTACGCCGAAATGAGCAAAATAGGTAAGTATTATGTTTGTAAAGTAATAAATGTTACTATGAATGTGCCTGTTACTATATTACATATATACTTACAGGTTGTATATAAAAAAAATGGAGGCTTTTTAGATGTTTTTAGAGCGCTTATAGGTGGAATAGAGCAATTTCTATTCGCTCCATGGTTAGCTGACTTTTGCAAGCCTTTTTTATGAGTTAGAATGTATTAAATAAAGAAAAACATGTGTGTGCTTGTCTCACATCGGGATTGTGAATGATAGGCAAAAAATAAAATAAAATAAGTGCAGTTCCCCTTTTTATGTTAACAGTGAATTTCCCCTCATTGTTTCATGAATGAAGCATTTAGAACAGTGGTCCCCAACCTTTTTGTAGCTGCGGACCGGTCAACGCTTGAAAATTTGAAAAATGACCGGCGGGGGTGGGGGGGGGGGGGGATTTAAGGAAAAAAAAAAAAGCATTTACATTTTTTATTTTTTTTTACATAAATAAATGCAATCATGTGTGCTTACGGACTGTATCCCTGCAGACTGTATTGATCTATATTGATATATAATGTATATATTGTGTTTTTTATGTTGATTTCATAAAAAAAAAAAAAAAAAAATTTTTTTTTTTTTTTTAAATTTCTTGTGCGGCCCGGTACCAATTGGTACGCGGACCGGTATCGGGCCGCGGCCCGGTGGTTGGGGACCACTGATTTAGAACATGCAAACACACACAAGTCTCCTGTCAATGCACCTAA
Organism: Entelurus aequoreus; assembly: GCF_033978785.1. Lineage (NCBI taxonomy): Eukaryota > Metazoa > Chordata > Actinopteri > Syngnathiformes > Syngnathidae > Entelurus > Entelurus aequoreus. The sequence continues at coordinate 9,984,219 of NC_084745.1, forward strand.
AACCAATCAGAGACGGTCCTGTTGACCTGCGTGTGTTCTGGAAGTGAATAGAACAAGTCAACAAGTGTCGTCACATCTTCTGTACAGTACCTCATTAACAGTGTCTGTATTTACTGTAAATGCTGCAGACTCACTTAGCCGTCAAGTCTCCCACAGTCGCCGGGGTGGTGGTGGACAAAAGCAACCAAACACCGACTTCAGCTGTGGCAAGAGTTGAAGAAATGACCTACCTCTCTGCATTTACAGTGGAACCTCGATTTACAAAGCCCTTTATTTGCAAACTTTTCGGTTTACAAACTTTTCGATCATTGTGCCTCTGTGTGAGAACGCTTAATTCAATCATTTTGTGTCCCGCTGGCAGCCACCTTGTGCTTGCTTGTATTGAAGAGATTTAGGAAGCCGGCTCCGTACCGCAGCAAGTTTTTAATTGTGATGAGAACGACTTTTACGGGAAAAGATGCCAAAAGCGGATTTATTTCACGGCGAAGAAGACACTACCTCTCGTTCAGCGGCGCCTCTTCCAAAGCACACACACACACACACGGCGCCTCCCGCCCCCTTCTCTCCCTCTGTCTGCTTGCTCGTTTCTTTCCTTTCAGCAGCTCACAAGAGGACCTTTGGCGTGGATAATTTACAGCGAGTGGATTTTACTTTTTAAAATGTTTGTTATTGTAGCAATATGGTTGTTAAAGTTAATGATATTTGCGATACCTGATTATTTGTAAGGGCACTGTGAGAATGAGATATTTTTAAGTGCTCTTTTTTAGCCCATAGTCATGTTTAAAGCAGCTAGTATTTTCCCATGTAGTGTGTCTTCTCGTGACCTCCTTGCTTCTATCTTATGTCCGCTAGTAAACTCTTTGTTTTGTCTTAAGGGCTCCTGTTTGTCAGCTCACAGGGCTGTTTTGGCCAGTTCCTTATCTGTTTTGAAGAAGCAGCTGCGCTCCTTTCTGGGCGAAAGGGTCTGTTTTCGCACTACATAAACTGACTTTTTGTTTGGATTTAGACCTCGCTTGCTGATGCTATTGTTGCGTTGTAAGGGCTGGTCTCCTAAACCTTAATATTGTATCATTCTGTCTCTGGGGTCCTTTTTACTCAACATTTATGTCATCTGAAAGAACTTGGGATCGACCAGTGTGTGTTATTCCCTGAGAAGACTGGTCGTGCAACAGCACCAAAGGGACTTCTGTGTGTGGCAGAGCAGCTCATACAGGACAGTTTAGCTTGTCAATGTTGTTTTGACTTGTTAATAAAGAGACAATTGATTCATCACCTCCTTGTTTTGTTTGTTTGATATACTTAACAGTACTCTATAGCGGGGGTTCTCAAACTTTTTGACCTCTGGGCACAACTTTTCCACTACAGAAGGGCCCGGGACCCACTCAAACATTAACACTGAATTAGTAATCCGACTCTTGATTTTAATCATATTCAATTATTATTAACACAGTTTAGGATTCGGAAAATAAATACTAATCAAATATACTGCAAAACAAGTGACTCTTAAAAACTGATAAAAAATACATTTAATAGCACAGCGCTAAAATAAATAAATCATAACTAAATGAATAATAAATTATAGTAATATTTATGTTTCTTAAACTGTCAATACATTTTAAGTGCTAATGAAAAAAAGACAGCTTCTCTACTTTAGTCATAATTTTTGTGCTTAACAAACTTCTCTATGTCTTTAGACTTATTTTGTTTGTTTTATTTATTGCAATTGAGTACTGCATCGGCCCATACAGACCATAGCTGAGAAACAGACAGCTTGAGGGCCAACCATGGTTAACTTAGACTTAGACTTCCTTTTATTGTCATTCAAATTTGAACTTTACAGTACAGATAACAACGAAATTTCATTAAGAAACACATATTGTGTTCAAAGTAGGGTTGTTCGGTATACCGGTATTAGAATACTACTGCGATACTAATGAATCATATTCGGTACTATACCGCCTCTAAAAGGTACTGGTCCCCCCCCCCTCCCTTTTTTTAAACGGGCATGACGGCGCGTCGTCGTAGCATTGCTGGTTTTATGAGCAGAGGAACATGTTCGGCAGCGCACAATCACGGAGTACTTCCAAGCAGACACAGTGTGTAGACAGAAAAGTGAGAATGGACGCATTTTGGCTTAAAAACCAAAGATAAAGGTGAAGTTATAACACTGAAACGCCCTCAGGAAGAGGTGCTTTAAGACATGGCTAGCTAGCTAGCAGCTAAAATCCATCCGTAGTCTTTAGTGTTTTAGTTACTTCTAAATCACTAATCCTCGCCTCCATGGCGACAAATAAAGTAAGTTTCTTACAAGTATCATTATCACTGCAGGACAGGGAATAGCTAAACATGCTTCACTACACACCATGGAGGATACAATAGCTCAACGGCTTCAAAATGTAAACAAACGCCATGGGTGGATCTACACCTGACATCCACTGTAATGATACCAAGTACAAGAGCGTATGTAGTCGATACTACTATGATTACATCGATATTTTTTAGCATCACAAAATCTTTTTTTTTGTTATATTATGTTTATAAACTCAGGAATTATGTCACTGGACACATGAGGACTTAAATTATGATCATTGTATGATCCTGTAACTACTTGGTATTGGATCGATACCCAAATTTGTGGTATCATTCAAAACTAATGTAAAGTATCAAACAACAGAAGAAAAAGTGATTATTACATTTTAACAGAAGTGTAGATAGAACATGTTTAAAGAGAAAGTAAGCAGATATTAACAGTAAATTAACAAGTAGATTAATAATTCATTTTCTACCACTTGTCCTTCATAATTTTGACAAAATAATAGAATGATAAATGACACAATGTTACTGCATACGTCAGCAGCTAAATTAGGAGCCTTTGTTTGTTTACTTACTGAAAAAATAAAAGTTGTCCCGTATGTTCACTATTTTATTTAAGAACAAACTTGCAATAAGAAACATATGTTTAATGTACCCTAAGATTGTTGGTTAAAATATAGCCAATAATGCAATTTTTTGTGGTGCCCTTTATTTAGAAAAGTATCAAAATACATTTTGGTACCGGTATCGGGACAACCCTAGTTCAAAGTGTACAAACCTTAACTGAAATATGGACATTTGTTGAGAATGGAACCCATTATTCATATTTACATTGTTTCTTATGGAGAAATTTGCTTCATTATACAAACGTTTGGATTCATGAACCCCGTTCAAGAACTAATTCAGTTCGTAAATTGAGGTTCCACTGTATCGTCTGCTTCCAATAAATGCTCCTAAGTAATGCCCTGGATATAATTGGAGTATTTGCAGTACTGTACATCTATACATTGACCTGAGAAAGGAAATGTGACACAAGGTGGCATCAAAATGTTGGGCGTACCTTTTTAAAAATAAGAAGAAAACAGCAAAGCAGGTTGGTCGAGTGGAGTGGAATCCAGTTCAAACAAGCTGTGATGTCAAACAAAACTTGGCCTACCTCTTTGGCCCAGGCGGGTTTGTCGTTGGCGGCGCCAGGCGCCTGGTCCTTGTAGTGGTAGAGCTGCTTCTTGTCCTGCGGGGGGCGCTGTGGGTCCTGCTGCTGCTGCTGCTGCAGGGACACCAGGTAGGCGCGCTCCTGCTGCAGCTGCCTCTGCAACCGCTCGGCCTGGCGCTGCTCCTCGATCTGCTTCCTCTTGTACTCCTGCAGAGGGTACAAGGAGGGTCACGGCCAGGCAGCGTGGCGTTGCTTTCGCCTCCTCTGATTATCGGCGATCTGACTGAAAGCTCATTTAACGACAGAAACGCCATCGCCTGACAGCACCGGAGCTGTGTGCCTCACTGCCACTGTGCGGTTGCCGTGGAGACGTTTGACATTACCAGCAGTAAGGCCTGCTCCTGCAAGAGTTGCTGCTGCAGGATCTCCAGCTGCCTCTGCTCCTCCTCCAGCTGTCTACGGATATACTCCTAAACGCCATCGGCGGGGGCGCGATCAAAGATCAAAGGAGCCAATCAGAGACAGCCACGTCACCACAGCAGGAAGAGAATTACAGAAGAAGAGGAGGATAGAGGAGTTAGAAATATCAGGAGGGAAACACCAAGGTAAAGGTGTGCGTTAGTCTGCAAGTGGAGCAATCATGCAACCCACAGCAAGGCAGTCTCCAGTCACGTCACCCCCCGTTTTACGCCCTTTAACGAGGTGTCGCCGCCTCACCTGTTCCCTCTCGGCGTGCCTCCTCTCCTCCTCGCGGCGGATCTGCTCCATCTCCTCGTAGCGCCTCCTCTGCTCGCGCTCCTGCTGCTTCCTCATGTCCCGCTCGCGGCGCTGTTGCTGCGGGTGCAAATGCAGAACGTCACTCATTGGAAGACGCGACAAAACGCAAAAATGCGCAGTTCCACTCCCGTCCTGTGGGTGATGGTAAAACGCTCAAAAAGGCTCATTATTTCTTGTCATTTATGTACTTTTCAAATGTTCTTTTAGTCCAGGGGGTGTCCAAACCACAGCCTACTATCATCTTCAATTACATTGTTTTAATGTCTAAGGAACTCAGTTCGTTGACCATGACAAGTACTCTCTTAATGTCGTTCGCACAGCATTTACTTGTACGACTCAATCCAAACAACTTTTCCAAGTCATGGTGCAGAAAAAAAAACTACCGGCACATATTCCCAAGGAACTCAGTTCAGTGACCAAGTACTTTCTTAATAACCACCGCACAGCATTTTACTTGTATGACTCAATCCAAACAACCTTTCCTAGTCATGGTGCAGAAAACAAAATTCATCCAGCACAAAAAGTTAACAAACATGGTCACATATAACACAACCTGCTCACTGAACTTTGTGAATATTATTTTAAAAAAGTCCCACCACCGTAAAAAAAAATAATTTATGGGTAAAAAAAGTTTGGACACCCCTTTGGAATTTTTACCTGACATGTTTCGACTGTCATCTGCAGTCTTCTTCAGAAGGGTCACCTAACCACTGTGACCTGTTGCCTATCTACTGTTCTTATGGGCGTGTTCAACCAAGCAAACCTGTCGAGTCCTATGGTTCGGAAAATACAGTATATATTTTTTTCTCAATTTACATATATATTTTTAATTTACATATATATATTTTCAAATTACACATATATTTTTTTAAATTTACAGCTTATATATATATTTTATTTTATTGTTTTTAATTTTTTTTAAACTAAATTCTCAAATTATGGATTGATTTAGAATTGGAATAAATATTAATTGTGATTTGGATGTGAATCCCTAAAAATTCAATTAAATTAATTTCACATTGTAGTCGATGTTTGGGACACGCAGCAGGCCATAATGAAAACGTAATTCATCAAAATAATCCAATAACCTCCTCTAGCCGCCGCCTCTGCTCCTTCTGCTCCTCGATGCGTTTCTGCCTCTCGGCCAGCAGCTGGCGCTTGTGCTCCTCGTTCTGCTGCTGCTCCAGCTGCTGGCGCCGGATCAGCTCCGACCGCTCCTTATTGGCCAGCTGGAGACGCAGGAAGTCCCGCCTTAGAGTGGACTCCCCGGGAATGTTGATGATTGAGCTGCAGGACGAGAGAAGAGGGTGAGAAGTGGTCCTGCCAGGAGAGGCAGGGGCTGTGTAGTCCTACCTGGGCTCGCCGATGTCCCGCTCTTCGTCCTCTTCCTCACTGCCGCTGTACTCGTACTCGGTCTCATCTGGGAGAGAAACAAAGGTCAGGTCAGGTCATGATGATGATGATGATTTCCTCACCTCTCTCGCCCCTCCTCTTCTTGGTGCGGTCGATGTGGTCCTTCAGCTGGATGCGGACCTGCCGCTCGTTAGGAAGGTCCCTGATGAAGGGATGCTTGAGGAGCTGCTCGGTGCTGGGCCGCTGACCGTGACTCTTCACCAGGCAGCCGTCGATGAACGACTGGAACTTCTTGGACCTGCAACACGGCAACACTCAGCATCTCACAGACCCAACGTGTCGGGCTGATTAATTTCTGATTGTAGTCGATGTTTGGGACACGCAGCAGGCCATAATGAAAATGTAATTCATCAAAATAATCCAATAACAATGTCAATAATATCGATACCAAAAACATTCAATTGGCTTGAAGTATCGTGATACCGGCCCTGATATTGCACCAATACTAGGGATGGGCGATACGGCCCAAATTCTGTATCGCGATATATACGGTATATCGCAGCCTTCTCCGAAAGTGATATATATTACAATATATTATTTGGTATATGAATGACAATAGAACCATTTCAAAATGCTCCTAATTTGGCTGTTAAATGATGCTGTAGCATCCTTTTCAGTTGTATTATTGTGTTAATAATCGACTATTTACTGGTAATACTTGTTGTACACTTCTGTTAAAATGTAATAATCACATATAATTTTGTTGTTTGGATACTTCACGTTAGTTTTGGGTGATACTACATATCGATCCAATACCAAGTAGTTACAGGGGCAGTTCAATGCCGATACTGATACAGTACTTAATTTCATTGAACGATAACATTTTTTATTAAAATTTTAGTCAGACAAAAACAGTGTGTATATATATGTATATATATGTATATATATATAAATATATATATATACACACACACACACAGACACATATAGGGTTTACCCAGCCTTCCGCTTGAATGCAGCTGAGATAGGCTCCCGCACCCCCGCGACCCCGAAAGGGACAAGCGGTATAAAATGGATGGATGTATATACATATATGTGTGTATATACAGTGTATATATATAGTGTTGTATATATACTATTTATTTTATATATACAGATATACTGTAAATATAAAAATACATACATACATACAGTATATACACATACATATATACATTCACATATACAGTATACATAAACATATGTACATGTATATAAACATGTATATATGTACAGTATATGTACATATTTACATGTGTATAAATATGTATATTACGTATGTTTATGTTTATATAAACATATACATGCATACATATATACACATGAATATATATATACACACATATATAAGTACATACATACACATGAATATATATATATATATACATACACATACATATATAAGTACACACACACATTATATATATATATATATATATATATATAATATAATATATTAATTATTTCCAACTATTGCTTTCTATCTTTTAATTTTTACCTTTAAAGTCCTCCTGGGTCAGGGGATAAATATGTATATATGTTTATATACATACACATACACACTCATGCATATACATACACATACACACTCATGCATATATATATATATATATATATATATATATATATATATATATACACACACATACATATTTACATACATATACAAGTAAACACATATATATAAAATTATAATTATAATAATATATATGAATTATTTCCAACTATTGCTTTCTATCTTTTAATTTCTACCCTTACAACTCGTCCTGTGTCAGGGGACTAAATTCCTGAGTTTGTAAACAATAACAAAAACGATTTTGTGATATCAAAACATATCAATCTAACCACAGTAGTAGCCACCATGTATTGATATCACACTTGGTATCGTTACTGACGATATTTGTATCGATTTGCCCCCCTATGTTTACATTCAATAGCTCTAGCTTAGCTTTTAGCATGGCTTATTATTATCCTCCTACGGTGTGTAGTGTAGCATGTTTAGCTTGTCCCCGTCCTCCAGTGATAATGTACGTGATTGTCACTGTCATGTTTGAGGGACACAGCCAAAATGTGTCATCAATATATTTTCCTATATTCAAACACAGTGTTACTGTTCAAACTGTGTGTCATTGTACACTGGACAAATTATTAAATAGACTTGTTAAATAAAACCTTAGTCTTGTTTTTCATGAATACTTGGGCCTACTACGCTACTGTATTTTATTGTTGGTCATTATGGTGGTACTTGGAGAGCCTTTTTTTTTTTGAGGTGATACTTGGCGAAAAAAGTTTGAAAACCAATATTACCCAATACTCAAGTTTGTTTTATCACATGACTCACCACTTCTTTGACTTGAGTCTGGGGGCGGGGTTTCTGGGGATGAGGAAGAGCGCTCTCATGGGGTGCATGTCGCACAGCGCTGAGGAGAGAAAGGAAGACGGCGTGAAGAAAGGGGTGAACGAGAGCGCGGCGAAGACGTTCGACACTTACGTGGCGCTCCCTCCGCCATCTCTATGGCCGTGATGCCGAGCGACCACAGATCACTCTGCACGAGAGAGAGAGAGAGAGAGCAATGTTCCCGTAGCTAACGTGCTAACAAGCTAACTGCTCAGTGTACTTGTTAAGTCATAAAAATATCCGCCATCTGTCCCCGCTTGCATTCTTCCACTTCTTCCCACTCTGACTTCAGAACATTTCAGCGGCAAACTGAAGAATGCGGCAGGGGCAAGGAGGCACTTTTTCTACATTATTATTTACGTAATTGCTATCTAAACTAGCATTAAAGTGTTAGCTTTTTGAGCTAATTTTGTAACCGCTTACCCTAGAGTCATATAACTTGGTATGTGACAACTGTTAACTGTTAGTGTGATACCCGCCTAAACTAACGTGTTAACATGCTGCTACGCTTCGTTCTGCCTCTGTCAGTACGTCTCTGCAGCACCCTGCATTGTCCCACTCACAGAACCATCTGATTGGTTACACGCAGAGCGGTAACAGCCAATCAGCAGTGCGTATTAGCAATTTTATGTAAGCATGCAAACATTTTAGGCTTGCTCTGTAGCTCATGTTGTACAGTTACACCTAAAACTGTCGGATTCAGACACTCGGCACCATCTTCAAAGTACAGCGGCTTACGACGACCCCCGGCCTATATTTGTTCTTTCAAAATATGTTTATTGAATGCAATTGCATCTCTTTTAAACCTTAATAGTATCTAATAATGCAACACATTTTACACTATTATACAAAACACAAAACCAGTGAAGTTGACATGTGTAAATGGTAAATAAAAACAGAATACAATGATTTTCAAATCCTTTTCAACTTATATTCAATTGAATAGACTTCAAAGACAACATACTTAACGTTCAAACGGGTAAACTTTGTTATTTTTTGCAAATATTAGCTCATTTGGAATTTGATGCCTGCAACATGTTTCAAAAAAGCTGGCACAAGTGGCAAAAAAGACTGAGAAAGTTGAGGAATGCTCATCAAACACTTATTTGGAACATCCCACAGGTTTAACAGGCTAATTGGGAACAGGTGGGTGCCATGATTGGGTATAAAAGCAGCTTCCATGAAATGCTCAGTCATTCACAAACAAGGATGGGGCGAGGGTCACCGCTTTGTGAACAAATGCGTGAGCAAATTGTCCAACAGTTTAAGGACAACATTTCTCAACGAGCTATTGCAAGGAATTTAGGGATTTCATGATCTACGGTGCGTAATATCATCAAAAGGTTCAGAAAATCTGAAAAAAGGACGAAAACCAACATTGAATGCCTGTGACCTTAGATCCCTCAGACGGTACTGCATCAAAAAGCGACATCAGTGTGTAAAGGATATCACCACATGGGCTCAGGAACACTTCAGAAAACCACTGTCAGTAACTACAGGTCGTCGCTACATCTGTAAGTGCAAGTTAAAACTCTACTATGCAAAGCCAAAGCCATTTATCAACAACACCCAGAAACGCCGCTGGCTTCCCTGGGCCAGAGCTCATCTAAGATGGACTGATGCAAAGTGGAAAAGTGTTGTGTTCAAAATTTTTTTTTTTTAGGGTGAAATAAAAACAACAATAATAAATATCTGATTTATGATTGCAAAGCATGTTATCATGTTATCAGCCTGTTGTAATCAGCTAATGTCTACTATCGGACGCATTATTGATAAATTTATTAGAAAGCGAAAAAAATCCCACAGAAAATTTCAATTACCATGGATTAATGATGATATCCGGAAATTAATGAAAAAGAGAGATTATGCCTTAAAAACTTTTGTCAAAACTCGTAGTGACACTGATTTGAAAATATTTAAAGGCTTGCGTAATCAAGTAGTTAAACAGCTCAGAATGTCCCAATCAAACTACTACATCCACATGCTATTAGAGGCCAAAGGAAATGGCAAAATGATCTGGAAACTACTACACAGCCTATTAAACCCAGAGGGTAACACCACCCAAACCCAATATAAACTTAAAGTAGGAGACAAAATCATTACTGATTGTACACAAGTCTCAAATGAGTTCAATAAATTCTTTATAGAATCTGTCAAAAACCTTTCCTCTGGTTTCTCTTGTAGGACTAATGATGATCAAACAACAGACATACCTAATGAACAAGACAGCTCATTTCAGCTCAAGGAGGTTAGTCAGACAACTGTCCTAAATGTCATACATGACCTAAACACCACATACTCAAAGGATATTTATAACCTAGACACAGCTTTTCTTAAAAAATATAGCGGCATCCTTATACAGCCTCTTACCCATCTTATTAATATTTCCATTAAAACTGGGCAATTCCCAGATGGATGGAAAACTGCACAGGTAATACCACTTTTAAAATCTGGTGATGCTGGAATGACATCTAACTATAGACCTATCAGCCTTCTTCCAGTTTTATCTAAAGTCCTGGAGAAGATTGTTTCGGAACAACTAATGCACCACCTTGAGACAAATCACTATTTGACTCCCCTACAATTCGGATTCAGACATAACCATTCTACAGAATCTGCCACTTGTTTTTTAACTGAAAGGATCAAACATTCTCTTGACAAAGGACAGGTGGTCGGTGCAGTATTTCTAGACTTAAAAAAAGCATTTGATACAGTCAATCATGACATTTTAATTTCAAAACTAACTAAATTCAATTTATCCAAACAGTCATTGTCCTGGTTTGAGTCATATCTAAAGGGCCGTGAACAATGTGTCACCATTAATAATGTGAGATCTTCCTTCCGCAAAATAGAAACAGGGATACCTCAGGGTAGTGTCTTGGGACCTATACTATTCAGTCTATACATCAATGACCTACCAGATGTATGCACAGATATAGATTTACAGATGTATGCGGATGACACAGTGGTATATACATCAGGTAAGACCTGTACTCTAGTTGCTGAGAAGTTAAATGCTCAATTAGACAAAATAGCATCTTGGCTGGAGTCATCCTGTTTAACCCTAAACACTAAAAAGACTAACTCTGTCTGCTTCTCCATAAAAAAGCTACCTCAAACAAACCTGAATATAAAAATTAATGAGGAGGTCATTGAACAAGTACCTGAAGTCAAATATTTGGGCATAATCATAGACTATCAGCTGAATTTTAAAAGTCACATTAAGAAGATGTGTAAAACCCTGAGGGCAAACCTAGGCTGTTTTAAGATTATAAGACACTGCTTAACTCTTAGCTGTGCTTTTACTTTTATGAATGCAATGATTCTGTCACACATATCTTATGGCTTAACCACATGGTCCCAGGCACACCAGTCATCAATCAAGACCATTGAGTGTCTTTATAACCGCACCTTGAAAGTTCTAGACAAGAAGAGTATACGATATCATCATTGCCAAATTTTAACCAAATACAATATTTTAAGTTTTACCAATTTTATTTTGTTACACACAGTCAAACTGGTTTTTAAATGCTTGCATAACTCTGCTCCCCAATTGCTCTGCAAGGCAATTACAAGACTGCAAAGTGGTACCAGATCTACCACCCGAGCAGTGTCAAAAGGCAACTGTTGTGTTCCATTCCGTAGAACATCTTTTGCCCAGACTGCCTTTTCAATAAAAGGACCACAACTATGGAACTCTTTACCGGACACTTTGAAAAGTATACCTGCACTTGTCACTTTCAAAAAACAAACAAAATTATGGCTAGTTGAGCAACAATCGTGTTCCCATGTTTAGTTTTTACTCATTTTTACTAATTGGTTTTTATCTAGTCTGCACTTTGTCTGTGTTATTATTATTATTATTGGCTTTTATCTAGTTTGCACTTTGTCTGTGTTATTACTATTATCATTATTATCAACTCACTCTATTTTTTATTTTCCTATTTTAATGATGTTGGATCTATGTTGTTGTTGTTGTTGTTGTTGTTGGGGACAAGTGTTGTAAATTAGCTTTGGCTACAAACACTGTGATGCATGCATCGGATAACTGTTTCAGATGTCTATGTTTTTGTATCTGTCCCTATTTCAAATAAACCTCTATAAAAAAAAAAAAATATCCATGAAACTGTACACTGTAAAAAAAACTACAGATTTTATGATAAAAGAAAAAAGTTTTTCCCATTTTCAGCAAAATGCTGTAAAACCGCCGTGAATTTTATGGTACAATTGTGGCGACTGAGCAGCCAGTTTTTACCGCAAAAACTAAATAATTTTTTTTTTTACAGCGTCTGTAAAAAAATATAACAATCAAATGCGTACTATATATTTATAATCATAAATGATTCATGGTTGAGGTAACTGCGATGTGGCCCTCAGTGAAAACCAGTTTGACACCCCTGCTCTATATCGTAGCTTTGTGGTGCAGCTGACAAGTGAGTGTAATATCTAATAATATATCTCAGGGCTGTCCACACTTTTGACACTGAGGGCTGCAAACAGACAAATCTAAGCATCTGGGGCCCTCTTTGATATTTTTCATTTTCAAGACATAAAATAATTTTTTTAACCACTCAAGTTTAGTCCCAGGTTCTCAGTCATAAAAATGTCAAAAATAAGTCATATATATAAACTTTTTTTTCAATGCTTATATCTGTAGATCAACTTCAGATCGATCTGTTGACAAAGTTATTTTTTTAATGTTTTATGCCCTTTTTGATAAAGAAAACCCCATGTTTGGTTTGGCAAAAACACAACATATGCAATATTTCCCACATAAAATATTACAAAGTGGAATATTTGATGTGAAGTAATTGGAGCCTTAAATAGGTCAATAATTCATAACAACATTGATTTTGATTCAATATTATTTTTAAAGCAATGACAGTTTTTAAAACAAAAAGTACGTTCACTCTTAAATCTCTAGATCAACTTCAGAACTATCCGTCCATTATACAATTTTTTATGTGAAGTAATTGGAGCCTTTAATTGGTCAATACATCATAGCAACGTTGATTTTGATTCATTATTATTTTTAGAGCAATGACAGTTTTTAAAACAAAAATCACACTAAAATTATAGGAGACCCAAAAGAGTGTGTTAAAAATAAGTCATACTTTTTTCTTTTTTTTTACATTCACTCTTAAATCTCGTAGATAAACATCAGATCTATGCGTCAATTATAAGTTTTTATCAGTTGTTCCTGTTTTTTTGTTGTTTGTTTTATGCCTTTTTGTCAAAGCAAACTTTGTTTTTTGTACGGCGAACACACAAAATATGCAATATTTCCCACTAGAAATATTTCAAAGGGTAATATTTTTGATGTGAAGTAATCGGAGTCTTAAATAGGTAAATGAATCATAGCAACATTGATTTTGATTCATTATTATTTTCAAAGCGATGACAGCTTTTAAAAGAAAAATCCCCCTAAAATTATCGGGGACCCAAAAGAGTGTGGTAGAGAGGAGGTAGCGGGGGGTGTATATTGTAGCGTCCCGGAAGAGTTAGTGCTGCAAGGGGTTCTGGGTATTTGTTCTGTTGTGGTTATGTTGTGTTACGGTGCGGATGTTCTCCCGAAATGTGTTTGTCATTCTTGTTTGGTGTGGGTTCACAGTGTGGCGCTATTTGTAACAGTGTTAAAGTTGTTTATACGGCTACCCTCAGTGTGACCTGTATGGCTGTTGACCAAGTATGATAACATTCACTTCTGTGTGTGAAAAGCCGTCGATATTATGTGACTGGGCCGGCACGCAAAGACAGTGCCTTTAAGGTTTATTGGCGCTCTGTACTTCTCCCTACAACTGTGTACACAGCGGTGTTATAAAAAGTCATAAATTTTACTTTTTGAAACCGATACCGATAATTTTGAAACCGATACCGATAATTTCCGATATTACATTTTAAAGCATTTATCGGCCGATAATATCGGCAGTCCGATATTAGCGGATATCTCTAGTTTTGAATGTAACCACAAATTTGGGTATCGATCCAATACCAAGTAGTTACTGGATCATACAATGATCATAATTTAAGTCATCATGTGTCCAGTGACATATTCCATCTGTACTCTTTTTGTTTAAAAAAATGTATTTTATTATGGCAAAAACATAAAATGTTACAGTTAAGTTAAAGTACCAATGATTGTCACGCACACTAGGTGTGGTGAAATTTGTCCTCTGCATTTGACCAATCCCCTTATTCACCCCCTGGGAGGTGAGGGGAGCAGTGGGCAGCAGCGGTGCCACGCCCGGGAATCATTTTGGTGATTTAACCCCCAATTCTAACCCTTGATGATGCTGAGTGCCAAGCAGGGAGGTAATGGGTCCCATTTTTATAGTCTTTGGTATGACTCGGCCGGGGTTTGAACTCACAACCTACCGATCTCAGGGCGGAAACTCTAACCACTAGGCCACTGAGTAAGTGCAATATTGTCCCCAAAAAACATTGTCAAAGTGCAATATTTGATGTGAAGTAATTGGAGCCTTAAATAGCTCAATAATTCATAACATTGATTTTGATTCATTATTATTTTTTGATAAATGACCGTTTCAAAGAAAAAAAACTTTGTGTTATCAGAGTCAACAATGCAACTTTTTCTCGTTACAGTTCACGTTTGCCCTTTTATTCCACTATTTTATGTTTTTTTTGGTAAACGCATATTTAAAATGTGCCACGGACTGTTAGAAAATGAGCTGCGGGCCGCACTTTTAATAAAGAATGTATTGTATTTGTATAAGGGCCAATAAAAACTGCCCCCCTGGGACCGCCTTACAAACACGTGCACGCTCCCTACCTTGAAGTCGTAGGTGGCGTCTGGGTTCTCGTCACACGCGATGACCTCCGGGGCCATCCAATATGGCGTCCCGATGAACGTGTTCCTCCGTCCCACCGTGCGATCCAGCTGGGCGCTCACACCAAAATCCACTGCACACACACACACACACATATATATCAATTCATCATCAATTTCATTTACCTAAAAAAGTCATTTTGCTCACCTAGCTTGACCTCGGCGTTCTCTGTCAGCAGCACGTTCTGACCTTTGATGTCCCGATGGATGACCTTGTGCTGGTGGAGGTGGGTGAGACCCTGCAAGGACGACACGCGTGCGTGAGTGACTGCGGCGTTTGGCTGCCGCGCTGCGAGCTCACCCGGAGGATCTCCCTGCACACGTAAGCGATCCATTCCTCCTTCAGGGAGTTCCCTTTGGTGTTCTTGATGAGGTCCGTCACTGAGCCGGCCCCGCAGAACTCCATCACCAGCTGGAGCACACCACACCAAAGTCAGCACTATTAGCAGCAACACGTCGTTTTGCGTGTTTGTAGCTTCAATGCTATAGAGATGCGTGTCTCTAAGACGCGATTAGCCCCCGGCTAAATTAGGGACAGCCTCCAACCCCAGAGGTGTCCAAAGTGCGGTTCCTAGCTCATTTTTAAAAACCTGCGGCACAATCATTAGCGTTCTAATATTAACATGCTAGCTTTTTTTTTGGCTAATTCTGCAGGTATACACATCAGCGTTAAATATTTTGTTACTTGACAAATGATACCTTTTAGCATGCTAAAGTTAGCGTACTAGCCTTTTTTTTTTTTTAGCTCAGTCATATTTTGGTACTTGATGCATGCTAACATTAGCAGGCTAGCCTTTTAAACTATCTTCCAGGTACACACACCTGAGTAATATATTTTGGTACTTGACACATGTTACAGTTAGCATTTTAGCATGCTAATTTTTTTTTAGCTGATTTAGCAGGTATACACCTCAGTGTCATATTTTGGTATTTCATCAACGCTAACCTTAATCATGCTATTGTTAGCATAGCACCATTAGCATGCTAGGTTTTTCTTTAGCTCATTTTTCGTGTTATTTGACACTATTTGGATAGAGTGCTAACTGCTGGCCTTTCAGTTTGGCTTTGGCTCTCCAGCATTCACACAACATTTTTGCCGAAAGTGCATTTGCAATCTGTATATTGAACTGGTTTTAAAGTCTACCGTATTTTTCGGACTATAAGTCGCAGTTTTTTTCATAGTTTGGCCGGGGGTGCGACTTATACTCAGGAGCGACTTATGTGTGAAATTATTAACACATTACCGTAAAATATCAAATAATATTATTGAGCTCATTCACGTAAGAGACTAGACGTATAAGAGTTCATGGGATTTAGCGATTAGGAGTGACAGATTGTTTGGTAAACATATAGCATGTTCTATATGTTATAGTTATTTGAATGACTCTTACCATAATATGTTACGTTAACATACCAGGCACGTTCTCAGTTGGTTATTTATGCCTCATATAACGTACACTTATTCAGCCTGTTGTTCACTATTCTTTATGTATTTTAAATTGCCTTTCAAATGTCTATTCTTGGTGTTGGGTTTTATCAAATAAATTTCCCCGAAAAATGCGACTTATACTCCAGTGCGACTTATATACCGTATTTTTCGGAGTATAAGTCGCACCTGCCGAAAATACATAATAAAGAAGGAAAAAAACATAAGTCGCACTGAAGCCCGGCCAAACTATGAAAAAAGCTGCAAACTTATAGTCCGAAAAATACGGTATGTTTTTTTCCTTCTTTATTATGCATTTTCGGCCGGTGCGACTTATACTCCGAAAAATACGGTACCTCTTTTTACTTTATTTCTTTACTATTATTTTTTCTATTTTTATCTTACTTGTTGAAGGGGGACAAGTCCTGTCTGTGTGTCCGAAAAAATGTCCAAAATGTACTGAAAATGGTCAGAAAACAAGCCTAAAATCACTTCTGTATCTCGTTTGGGGTAAGTTTTACGTTTGGACATCATTTTTAGGTCCAGAACTATGGAATTAGTGCCAATGTCAGCATTAGAAAGGGCATGTTTTGTACTAAAACACATTCATGGGAAATAAATTGTTCAAAAATGAATTTTTGTAGTGCAAAATTGCATTTTTACCCAAATATTGGGTTATATTCTTCAGCAAATTGTATTTATGAAAGCAAATAATAACCTGTGATTAATCATGATCAATCACATGTTTAGAGTTTGATTCATCTAATTAAAAAAAATTAATTACCCGACAGAGTTTTTTTGCAATAATATTTTTACAATACCGTATTTTCCGGACCATAAGGCGCACTGCCGATGAGCAGGTCTATTCAGGTCTTTTTTCCATACAAAAGGCTCACCGGATTATAAGGCGCATCAAAGGGGTCATATTATGACTTATGCAGATCCCAAATACACATCAGCAGGTACCAGAAGGTAAGAAAAAATGGTTTTGCATAATATTGTGAAACAAAATGCCAGATAATATGTCTGCTAATGGGTGCCATTTTGCGGTCCTTGCACACACACCATAGTAATACTTGTAGCTCTGACTACGGTAGCCGTAATGGGCCGACAATCCATCAAGCGGTGCGGCTTCAAAGTTGTACTAAAACATTTTGACAGATTTTTGAGCGCTGTGTGTAATGTTCTTTATTTTCAATGGAACATTTAAAGTTTTGGTGTTAATTGGCGTCATTTTGCACCTACTCAGTGGCCTAGTGGTTAGAGTGTCCGCCCTGAGATCGGTAGGATGTGAGTTCAAACCCCGGCTGAGTCATACCAAAGACTATAAAAATGGGACCCATTACCTCCCTGCTTGGCACTCAGCCTCAAGGGTTGGAATTGGGGGTTAAATCATCAAAAATTATTCCTGGGTGTGGCCACCGCTGCTGCTCACTGCTCCCCTTACCTACCAGGGGGTGATCAAGGGTGATGGGTCAAATGCAGAGAATAATTTCGCCACACCTAGTGGGTGTGTGACAATCATTGGTACTTTAACTTTAAGTCTACATGTATCTCTTATGTGTGACTGCCATCTGCTGGTCACACTTACCATTACATTATGTACCAAATAAAATTGCTTCGAGGTCGGTAAGCACAACCAGAATTTTCCCGTACATTAGGCGCACCGGGTTATAAGGCGCACTGTCCATTTTTGAGAAAATGAAATAATTTTAAGCGCGCTTTATAGTCCGAAAAATATGGTAATTAAAAAAATCTATCACCTGACAGCACTAGTTTTTTTGTAGTAATATTTTTAGAATGTGTCACGTCGCAAATGGCCCCCGGGCCGCACTTTGGACACCTCTAATATGCACTGTAACTGCGCTACACCAAGGTAACGGTACAAACCCATAGCTGGTCGTCCATGCCGGGAGGATTCTTCTTGATGAAGGCGCCGTAATAGGTGGCGATGTTCCTGTGGTGGCTGTACTTTTTCAGCATGTTAATCTCCGCTTTAATCTCCTCCTCCTCATCCTGACACATACACACACTTGTGAGAACATGTGCAAGTGTGCGAGCGTGCGCACGCGCGTGTGTGTGTGTGTGTTACATACTCCTGTGACGTCCATGACCTTGATGGCAGCCAGCTGGCCAGTCTTGACGTGGCGACCCTGACGCAGAAAGACAAGTTTTAATGATGACAATTTTTCACCTATGCTCAGGTGTAATGTTCCGCACTATTCTCTTCTGTAAATAAAACAAATGTAAATATTAACGAGATGTGCTCAATGTCAGCCGTGGCTGATGTGTTTACGTCCTAGTGGCAGAGAAGAGGACAGCAGCTCCTCCGTGCTTGCATTGTCATCAGCGGAATATAACATTTGTTTATTGGATTTTTTTTTTTTTACAGTCCAGAAATACAAAACCCAAAACCAGTGAAGTTGGCATGTTGTGTAATTCGTAAATAAATACAGAATACAATGATTTGCAAATCATTTTCAACTTATATTCAATTGAATAGACTGCAAAGACAAGATATTTCATGTTCCAACTGAGAAACTAAATGTTTTGTTTTGCAAATAATCATTAACTTAGAATTTAATGGCAGCAACACATTGCAAAAAAGTTGTCACAGGGGCATTTTTACCACTGTGTTACATGGCCTTTCCTTTTAACAACACTTAGTAAATGTTTGGGAACTGACGAGACCAACTTTTGAAGCTTTTCCGGTGGAATTCTTTCCCATTCTTGCTTGATGTACAGCTTAAGTTGTTCAACAGTCCGGGGTCTCCGTTGTGGTATTTTAGGCTTCATAATGCGCCACACATTTTCAATGGGAGACAGGTCTGGACTACAGGCAGGCCAGTCTAGTACCCACACTCTTTTACTATGAAGCCACGCTGTTGTAACACGTGGCTTGGCATTGTCTTGCTGAAATAAGCAGGGGCGTCCATGATAACGTTGCTTGGATGGCAAAATATGTTGCTCCAAAACCTGTATGTACCTTTCAGCATTAATGGTGCCTTCACAGACATGTAAGTCACCCATGCCTTGGGCACTAATACACCCCCATACCATCACAGATGCTGGCTTTTCAACTTTGCAACTATAACAATCCGGATGGTTCTTTTCCGCTTTGTTCCGGAGTACACAATGTCCAAAATTTCCCAAAACAATTTGAAATGTGGACTTGTCAGACCACAGAACACTTTTCCACTTTGCATCAGTCCATCTTAGATGAGCTCGGGCCCAGCGAAGCCGGCGGCGTTTCTGGGTGTTGTTGATAAATGGCTTTCGCTTTGCATAGTAGAGTTTTAACTTGCACTTACAGATGTAGCGACAAACTGTAGTTACTGACAGTGGGTTTCTGAAGTGTTCCTGAGCCCATGTGGTGCTATCCTTTACACACCGATGTCGGTTTTGATGCAGTACCGCCTGAGGGATCGAAGGTCACAGGTTTTCAGCCTTGCTGATTACATGCAGTGATTTCTCCAGATTCTCGGAACCTTCTGATGATATTAAGGACCGTAGATGGTGAAATCCCTAAAGTCATTGTTGTTTTTTGTCAAGATATAGATAGATGATGTTTTTTCACTGGAGGTAGAGAAAATGAATACCATTATAGGGGTGGGCCAAAGAAAAGACAAACTAAAATAAATACATAGACTGGGGTCAAGGGAGACCCTTAGAGGTAGTTGTAAGGTTTCCCCAGCTAAATGACAGATAGTTAATCGTAATGGACCCTTATTGTACACTCTCAGGTACATTAACATTGATATTATACATGTGGGCCCATTGATAGAAATGCTGTTAATGCTGGGTCACACACACACACACACACACACACACACACACACACACACACACACACACACACACACACACACACACACACACACACACACACACACACACACACGAACACACACACACACACACACACACACACATGTTTTTTCTCAAAATTGTGCAGCCCTAGTAAAGCCCCTGCTCCTCCACATGGAAAGGAGCCAGATGAGGTGGTTCAGGCATCTGCTCAGAATGATCCCCAAACGCCTCCCTGGGGAGGTGTTTAGGGCGCGTCCGACCAGTAGGAGGCCACGGAGAAAACCCAGGACACGTTGGAGAAACTATGTCTCCCAGATGGCCTGGGAACGCCGCGGGATCGAGAGCTTGACGAAGTAGCTGGGGAGAGGGAAGTCTGGGCTTCTCTGCTTAGGCTGCTGCCACCGCGACCCGACTTCGGATAAGCGGAAAAAGATGGATGGATACATAGTCCAGTCTATGAATTATCCTCGTCGATTTTCAACACAAAAACTAAAAGCTTAGTTGTTGTTGTGCAGGAAAGCCAAGTGCTTAATTCGACGTGGATGCTATAGATAGCATCATTGGGGCTATTTGTTAGCGTCAAAAGAATATCCTTGATAGTATTGATGAACTACATTAATAAAGCTCTTGTAGGCTCAACAGCATACTGAATCTTGATAAAGCAAACATTGCTGAGCAATCTAGCTAAATAATGAGAAAATATGATTCACACCATTGAAAAACTGTGGACATAACTTGTAGATGTCAGTCAACTATTTGTACCAGAAAGCCACTGCAAAAAGTAAACTTACAATTTTTCTCATTAGCATCACGGTCACAATACTCGATGTCAATCAAATGTGTTTCTTACCGATGCACGAATAAGTCCAACATTGTCCATCACTGGTGGACTCCTCCAGATGCAAAGACATGAATATTTTCTACTTTAAAGTGAGTTTGAGCAGTAACTTGAACAGTCGACTTCAGGGATGATGAATGGTTTAAATCTTTAGAAAATGTTTTTGCATAAGAGTATATAAATATTTAATATTTTTTTCATGGGAGCTTGTATAATTATTGAAAATATGCTCAAATCTACATTGATGCATGTAAATAAACAGAAGCCTGAAGGGATTCTTGCCCTCCACGTCACGTGATATTAGATGGAAGGTGTGTAAAGGAGACTGAAAGATGTAATGTCATGTCAAGCATATTTAGAAGGTAGTAAACATGTTGTATTATTTAGTTATGAAGGATGTCTATGGACGTTTTCATTCATCAGGTCATTGCCATCTCAGGGCATTCAATCGATCACAACTGGACTGTTTGGTTGGTCTTAGAAGACGTTCATCTGAGTAGGCTTCATCAGTTCCTGCTCATAGACTTAGATTGGTGTAGTTTCGTTATGAAAACATATGATTTAGAATGATTCCTACTTCTCAGTTCGTTAATCCCGGTCATGTTCAGAAAACAAATAACCAGGATGAACTAGGGACAATTGTAGTCTGTTCCAGGATCAAACTGCTTTTAAACTATACACTACCGTTCAAAAGTTTGGGGTCACATTGAAATGTACTTATTTTCAATGAAGATAACTTTAAACTAGTTTTAACTTTAAAGAAATACACTCTATACATTGCTAAT
This sequence comes from Entelurus aequoreus, assembly GCF_033978785.1. Lineage (NCBI taxonomy): Eukaryota > Metazoa > Chordata > Actinopteri > Syngnathiformes > Syngnathidae > Entelurus > Entelurus aequoreus. Next base: position 10,005,958 of record NC_084745.1, read on the forward strand.
GTGGTAAATGACTATTCTAGCTGCAAATGTCTGGTTTTTGGTGCAATATCTACATAGGTGTATAGAGGCCCATTTCCAGAAACTATCACTCCAGTGTTCTAATGGTACAATGTGTTTGCTCATTGGCTCAGAAGGCTAATTGATGATTAGAAAACCCTTGTGCAATCATGTTCACACATCTGAAAACAGTTTAGCTCGTTACAGAAGCTACAAAACTGACCTTCCTTTGAGCAGATTGAGTTTCTGGAGCATCACATTTGTGGGGTCAATTAAACGCTCAAAATGGCCAGAAAAAGAGAACTTCCATCTAAAACTCGACAGTCTATTCTTGTTCTTAGAAATGAAGGCTATTCCACAAAATTGTTTGGGTGACCCCAAACTTTTGAACGGTAGTGTACATTTTACTGTTCATCTCATAGTGTAAAGAATGGAAACACGGAATAACGATGAAATGAACAAAAAAACCCACTAAAAACGACTTATTAGGCGTGTCAAATAAACCAATTTTCAAAGGAATCACAATTCTTATTTTTTAATTATTTTAAATCGATTAAAAAAAATCAAAAAACCATTTTTTTTTTTTTAAACTGTCCAGCCAAATCATATAGGTGATGTAGATCACAGGTGTCAAACTCAAGGCCCGGGGGCCAGATCTGGCCCGCCACATCATTGTATGAGGCCCGCTAAAAAGCCTTGGAAAAGTGTGTGTTAATAAAATACTTAATTTTTTAAACTAAATTAAAATCATTATTTCGATTTTGACAGGAAAAAATGAGTATCTTTAAACGTTATCTAATCATGCCAAATATTACATTATTACATAGTGTATTACAAAAATATGTTAGTAAAAATACAAATAAACAGTTGAATATTTACCTGTCACCTTTATGTATGATTTATCCATTAATTTGTACATGCAAAAATCAGATGCATAGTCAATAATGTAATAATATGAGGGGATTACTGGTACATATTTATAGCAATGCTGTCCAATGATAGTTTTTTTTGATGATTAATCACAAGTTATTGCCCGCATGCATAATTTCAATTCATAAAAAAGTGGCCCTATGAAGGCAGCCATTACTGCTATGTGGCCCTCAATGAAAACGAGTTTGACACCTGTTATGTAGATCAGTGGTCCCCAACCACCGGGCCACAGCCCGGTACCGGGCCGCACAAGAAATTTAAAAAAAATAAAAATTAAAAATAAATTGTTTTTTTTTTTTTTTTAATTAAATCAACATAAAAAACACAATATATACATTATATATCAATATAGATCAATACAGTCTGCAGGGATACAGTCCGTAAGCACACATGATTGTATTTCTTTATGACAAAAAAAAACAAAAAACAAAAAAAATACAAATAAAAAAAACCAGCACTGCACATCATAATGGCGGCTACAGTTTTGATGTTAAAGGTCTAAAAAAATTATTTACAACGTCCAGCGGGCCGGATTGAAAATCTTAATGGGCCCCGTGTGGCCAGCGGGCCGTATTTTGCCCTGGTCTGCTCTATATCTATGTCACAGCATCAACTAATTGTATCTATAAGCACAACATGCTGTATATAAACACTTGTTTTGTCCAGACGAGTCAAATGCAGGTTGAGATTGCGGGGCCGAGCGGCACCGACCTGTCACCGCCATCGCCACCGCCAAGCAATAAAAATGTGGCAAGATAAAAGGCGAAAGGAAGCGATCCGATCTTTGTGGGCTTATCTCACTTCCTGCAACACTGCCGTGGACGTCACATGACTTCTTCTTTTTCAGCTGCTGCAGCCTCCAGCACAACAACACTGTTCAGGTCCCGACAGGCCTTACATTCTACGCGCCGGCGTAATTGTCACGTGTCCACAACATCACGCCTGACACCTGAACTCCCTTTACCTCCGTCTACTCCCTGGAATATCTTTGTTTCCACAAGCTCTTCCGCCAACACACTCCAATATAGTTTCTGAGCGTGTGGATTTTCAATGTTTTGTTTACTACTCTTCAGCCGCATTTATGTCATGTTTATTTATTCATTGGTATATTTAACAGGTACATTATAATAATAACCAACATTGCAGTAAATGTACCAGATTTAGCCAAAAGGCTATTTTTAAAATAAAATTGTCTACCTAAAAATATACAGTGAAACAATCAATTTGATTGAAAGAGCAGAAAAATATATTTCACTATAAAACTCCTGTTGTTTGTACATATAAACTAAACCAGGGTGCCCAAAGTGGGGCCCCTGGGCCAAATTTGGCCCGCTGAGTCGTTTTGTTTGGCTTTGGCCAAAGGGTGGAAACTTTATTATTTACATTTTGGTTATTTGTGTTTAAAATTTAAAATAAGGGGTGTCCTGATCAAACATTGATATAGGACAGAGGTGTTAAAGTTGTTTTCACTGAGGGCCACATGGCAGTTATGTTTGGCCCCAGAGGGCCGCGCCTAACAGTGAATACTATTATCACACAATTTTTTAATGCATTTTATTGGTAGATTTTTTTTAAACCAAAATGTAAAGAAAATATGGTAAATTGCAATAGTTTCACCTCAAAATGTAGTGTATATTACTGTAAATGAAAAAACAGTACTGCTGTTTTTATGGTTAAAAAAAAGCTCAGTTGCCAGAATTTTACTGTAAAATTAACTTTTTTCTTTTTATTGTAAATTTTTAAAAATGCAATTTTATAGTAACATTTTGGCACCTCAGATGCCAGTTTTTTTTTGTTTTTTTTTACTGCAAATCAACAACTGTAGATTTTTCAGTGTATTACTGTAAATGCCAAAACGGCAGCACAGTTTATTAAAGTAAAAAAAAGTACAGCTTTTTTAATTTAGAGAAAAATGCTGTAAAACCGAAGTCAATTTCACAATTTTACCATGAAATATATTGCTACTTTTACATTGCACGATTTGATGGATAACTTCCTTTGAAATCATTATTATTAGTATTTATTTATTCAAAACATGGTTTTAATATTTGATAGGATATTTTTGCATAATTAGACAATATTTAAGTTAACATAATTTGAGATCACATGGAGTACATATATTTGTTTTCTCCCAAAATAGAAAGAAAGATTACATTTAGTGAGAAAAGTTACAGTACTTTATTGATACATATAATTTCCAGGCTTTCGAGGGCCAAATAAAATGAAGTGGTGGTCCACATCTGGCCCCCGGACCTTGACACATGTGATATGGGATATCAGCATGTGATCAGCAAAAAAACAAGTATCAGATGATAACAGTTTGCATGTAAAATATCTAATATATGTGCTCCGATACAAGCAGTCCATTTAAAATCCTAACGTCCTCCAATAAACACACAAGGTTACGGTAGTCTTTTCTTCGATTTTAGTCAACTCATTTACAAAAAGTAAACATTGTAGGCTTTACTGTCGGCTACCAAGAGCGAGCTGCTACACAACAACTAAGCACAAAATAGCACGCAAGCAAAAAATATGTAATAAGTGTCCTTCATTGAACAATTTTGGAGTCTAAAACAGCACATTTGTCAATACAAGCAAGTATCAAATAACTATAGTTGCATAATACAAAGGCTCAAAGGCAAAGTATTCAGTAACAAGCGTGTCAGCATTATTCAACAGACTGCGTCAGGAGCTTAACTTAATAAACTACCTTTTCACTTCAACTTAAAAACAGCATAAGTCCATTCCAGGCGATAAATAATAAAAAAGTTAGTGTTTTTCATGTTGAACATTGTTCTGTTTGACAAACTTTATCTGATCAAACCTTTTCTTACATTCCACACTACAAAATAATTCCTCCTGATATCACATCGGATCAATTTCGATATCGGCCAGTACTCAAGGCTCCGATATCGTAATGTATTGGAGGAGAAAAAGGTGCGTCGGGACAACCCCTACTTAAAATCGCTGTCTTTGGCCCGCGGCTCATTGGCACATTTTCACTTTGGCTCTCGAGGGCAAAACGTTTGGGCACCCCTGAACTAAACCGTAGTACAGATTTTATAGTACAAAGGTATCGGAACAATTGTCAGCACAGGTGGGTTAGAACAGTTGAGTTAGACGGGTCCACCTACAAAACGTGCTCAGTGTAGCATTAATCCTGACTTCCTCATTTTCGGTCAAAAAATGTTTATAGTATAAATAGGGATTTTTTTTTTTTTTACTTCAGGAAAATTGATGCACTTTTTCTGTGTTTCACACTAAAAACAATGTTAATAAAGTTATTGTAAGTTGATGTAAATGTATCTCTTATTTATTTTCTTCAATGTTGATAACGATTAGAGATGTCCGATAATATCGGCCGATAAATGCTTTAAAATGTAATATCGGAAATTATCGGTATCGGTTTCAAAAAGTAAAATGTATGACTTTTTAAAACGCCGCTGTACGGAGTGATACACGGACGTAGGGAGAAGTACAGAGCGCCATAAACCTTAAAGGCACTGCATTTGCGTGCCGACCCAGTCACATAATATCTGCAGCTTTTCACACACACACAAGTGAATGCAATGCATACTTGGTCAACAGCCATACAGGTCACACAGAGTAGCCGTATAAACAACTTTAACACTGTTACAAATATGCGCCACGCTGTGAACCCACACCAAACAAGAATGACAAACACATTTCGGGAGAACATCCGCACCGTAACACAACATAAACACAACAGAACAAATACCCAGAACCCCTTGCAGCACTAACTCTTCCGGGACGCTACAATATACACCCCCCGCTACCCTCTACCCCCCCCCCCCCCCACCTCAACCTCCTCATGCTCTCTCAGGGAGAGCATGTCCCAAATTCCAAGCTGCTGTTTTGAGGCATGTTAAAACAAATAATGCACTTTGTGACTTCAATAATAAATATGGCAGCGCCATGTTGGCATTTTTTTCCATAACTTGAGTTGATTTATTTTGGAAACCCTTGTTACATTGTTTAATGCATCCAACGGGGCATCACAACAAAATTAGGCATAATAATGTGTTCATTCCACAACCGTATATATCGGTATCGGTAATTCATTAATTAAGATTTGGACAATATTGGATATCAGCAAAAAAGCCATTATCGGACATCTCTAATAACGATTCAATGTTATGCAGAGGTCTACTTATAACTTTTAAGCAAGATAGGTTAAAAGTCATTCTGAAACACGAGCCATAGACTTGTGTATGTTAATCAGCCACTTGAGTTGTGTTTTTAAACTGTGTATAAATAACAGTATCCTCTGCACACATGAAGATTAAAACAGTGGGACAAACTGAAGAGAGGTTGTTTATGTACAGGGAAAATAGCAAAGGCCTCAAAACGGAACTTTGCGGGACACCTGTTGACAGAGGGAACCTGATTCTGACTGATCGATTTGATGAATATGATCCCATTAATAAGGTTAGTCCCTCCTTTCGCGCTCCATAGCCCAGGGTGGTAAGTGGGTACTGATAGTGCACTTTTCAGTGTGAACGCACCGATGCACTCAAAAGGCTGCACGCACTTTTGCACTTCCACTTAGAAGCAGGTACATATTACCGTCCTCATTTCTGAACAGTAATCGATTTGGGACACTGTCAAACTTTGCATACTCAGCAATCACAGAGTATGCACATTGAAGTGCACTGAAGGGAGGGCGCCAACTGAGACATAGCAACTGTGTTAGTTAGCGTTGATGCTAAAGCTAGATCCACACCTGGAAGTGTTTACAGTTGAATGAGCTTAAAGAGAATACACAACACATGAGGAAAGAACGGTCTGTGACGATCCAAAAGCCTTACCTTGTACACTTGACCGTAGGTGCCATTCCCAACCAGTTCAACCAGCTCAAAGATGCCAGCCGGGTCCTGAAAGGCATGAGAGGAAGAAGGAGTTAGCAAGCATGTTTAATGACGTGATGGACCACATTAAATGATGTGGCAGACCAAATTGAATGACATTAAATGACGTAGCCGGCCACTTTAAATGATGAATTGGGCAACATTAAATGACGTAGTGTACCACAATAAATGATGTGGTGGACCACACTGAATGACATGGCGGGCCACATTGAATGATGTGGCAGACCACGTTAAATGACGTGACGGACCACGCTAAATGATGTGACAGACCAAATTAAATGACATAGCGGGCCACAATAAAAGATATGGTAGGCCGTGTTTAATAAATGATAAATGATAAATGGGTTATACTTGTATAGCGCTTTTCTACCTTCAAAGTACTCAAAGCGCTTTGACAGTATTTCCACATTCACCCATTCACACACTGATGGCGGAAGCTGCCATGAAAGGCGCTAACCAGCAGCCATCAGGAGCAAGGGTGAAGTGTCTTGCCCAAGGACACAACGGACGTGACTAGGATGGTAGAAGGTGGGGATTGAACCCCAGTAACCAGCAACCCTCCGATTGCTGGCCCAGCCACTCTACCAACTTCGCCACGCCGCCCCAATGACGTGATGGAGCACATTAAATGATGTGGCAGACCAAACTGAATGACATTAAATCATACTTGCCAACCCTCCCGTTTTTAGTGGGAGAATCCCGATATTCAGCGCCTCTCCCGACAACCTCCCGACAGAGATTTTCTCCCGACAAACTCCCGGTATTCAGCCGGAGCTGGAGGCCATGCCCCCCAAAAAAAAAGTCTGCCGCAGCTGCGATTAGACCTGACCAGCCTCCGGGTACAAGTACTGGATTAACAATTGCTTGCCAGGGAAGATCTTCCCCAGGAAGCAAGGATTGACCGGTTTTGGGCCATGCTAGGGAGAGATGGAAGATTCCACACTCTCGTGCATTTGATGAAAGCACTTTTGTGCGTGCCACACAGCAATGCATCATCAGAGAGGGTGTTCAGCATGGTTAGAAAAATAGTGACAGAGAATAGAAAGAGGATGGACAATTCAACCCTTAACAAAGCATTGTACTTTCAAGTACAACAATGAGTAGATGAGTGTTGTGTGTGTGTATATGTGTAAATAAATGAACACTAAAATTCAAGTATTTCTTTTATTTATATATATAATAAAATAAATAAATAAATAAATAAATAAATAAATATATATATATATATATATACTATATATATATACTATATATATATATATATATATATATATATATATATATATATATATATGAAATACTTGAGTTGGTGAATTCTAGCTGTAAATATACTCTCCTCTTAACCACGCCCTCAACCACGCCCCGCCCCCCACCTCCCGATATTGGAGGTTTCAAGGTTGGCAAGTATGCATTAAATGACGTGGCGGGCCACTTTAAATGATGAATTGGGCAACATTAAATGACGTAGTGTACCACATTAAATGATGTGGTGGACCACACTGAATGACATGGCGGGCCACATTGAATGATGTGGCAGACCACGTTAAATGACGTGACAGACCACGCTAAATGATGTGACAGACCAAATTAAATGACATAGCCGGCCACAATAAAAGACATGGTGGGCCATATTTTAATGACGTGATGGAGCACATTAAATGATGTGGCAGACCAAATTGAATGACATTAAATGACGTGGCGGGCCACTTTAAATGATGAATTGGGCAACATTAAATGACGTAGTGTACCACATTAAATGATGTGGTGGACCACACTGAATGCCATGGCGGGCCAAATTGAATGAAGTGATAGACCACGTTAAATGATGTGGCGGACCAAATTGAATGACATTAAATAACGTAACGGGCCACTTTAAATGATGAATTGGGCAACATTAAATGACGTAGTGTACCACATTAAATGATGTGGTGGACCACACTGAATGCCATGGCGGGCCAAATTGAATGAAGTGATAGACCACATTAAATGATGTGGCAGACCAAATTGAATGACATTAAATGCCGTAACGGGCCACTTTAAATGATGAATTGGGCAACATTAAATGACGTAGTGTACCACATTAAATGATGTGGTGGACCACATTAAATGATGTGGTGGACCACATTAAATGATGTGGTGGACCACACTGAATGACATGGCGGGCCACATTGAATGAAGTGATAGACCACATTAAATGATGTGGCAGACCAAATTGAATGACATTAAATAACGTAGCGGGCCAATTTAAATGATGGATTGGGCAACATTAAATGACGTAGTGTACCACATTAAATGATGTGGTGGACCACACTGAATGACATGGCGGGCCACATTACTTTACACGTGTTGGACCACACTGAATAACATGGCGGGCCATATTTAATGACATGACAGCTCACACTGAGTGACACGGCGGACCACCTTGGATGACAAGGCGGGCCACAAGATTGGCGGGGATGGGGGCGGGACTTAGCAACCAGTTGTCTAGAAGTCATTGACCATGTGATGATAAAGTGTTGCATGTCCTAGCATGTGGAGCTAAAAGATGCTACATAGGAGCGCAGGTGAGCAGGGCGACCAAAATGAGGTCACGCGACACCTCGGCGCCGCGTGACCTCATTTGTCATGGCTGCTGGAGACATGTGAGGCCTGCAAGAAGCTCTGCTGCGTCCTGACATCTCTGCTACCACCACGCAGCAGTCCCACCCTCCTGCTACAACCACGCAGCAGTCCCACCCTCCTGCAAGTCCACACTTGATCCTGACTCTGCAGGTACAATGATGGGTGGGGGAGACACACGCATGCACGCGCAATTGCACGCCCACACATTCCTCAGCTGTCTCCTTTCTGTGCACTAAGCGCGCGCGTGCGTGCGTGCGTGCGCGGACTTCTAATCATGTCACCGCGAGACGACGGTGACGCTGCCGCCACCACAACATCGCGAAATGGCGGAAATCGTCGTTAAAATCCGGACGGACGGAGGGCGTGCGCGCGTACGTGCGCGTGGAGCCACACATCTGCAGGAGCCTAGTGGCGGCCATTGTAAAAAAAAAATTAAAAAAATACACACACACACGCACGCACGCGGAATGCAGCACGTACACACGTAAGACCCACACCGGCGGGACCGGACAGGTGTTCACGCGCACACGCACGCAGTCGTACCCGTAGAGCAGACAGGTCGATCTCGTCCAGACTCCTGGCGGGGGAGTCGCTCGCCATGGTGGTGCACTCAAGATGGAAGCTTCCTCAACGACCATCGACCATCGGACGTGCAGCGGCGGCCAGGAAACGCTCCTAGACCCGAAGAGGGGGGAAAAAAGATCCCCTTGTCCCCCCGCCACCGGGAGCCTCGCGGCGGGAAAGGCGGACGGGCGACGTCAAGGGTGAGGAAGAAGCAGCGGCGACGTGCACGGAGATCCAGGTGCTGCTACATGCCTCCACCTGCACGGAGGGGCCGGGTCGCGCGCTGACGCAAGCACGCGGAGGGCGAGAGCGCGCGGCGGCGGCGCGCACTCGACTGAGGCGTCACTCGGGAGTGCTCCCGTGCGGACGCGCAGCAGGGGCGCGCTTGCACGGGGCGTGGCCAGCGGGGAGGCAGGCAGCGCTTCCCCGTGGCCACGCCCACAGAGGCACGCCGGCGGAAGCACGCTTGAGGAAAAATCCAAAAAGTGTCAACTAAAAAGATTTTTCGCGGTGAAGCGGCCCAGATTGATGACGTCATAGCCGTGTGTGTGACGTCACCAGAGAGCTGACGTGAACTCACATACGCTGGCAGTGACACGTTCACTATGAGCAGTGACGTCACGACCCTTGGTGAGCAAAAATAGCATGATGGCGGCAGTTGTTAGCCGTGGATATTACTTTTTTTAAATTGATTTTTTAATAATAATAATAATAAACAAAACAAGTACAGAAATAGTACAAAACAGCGGCAGGGGGTTGTAAACTCAATAAAGTAACTCAAATAGAATGCAAAATATATATATATATGTAACAAAATGTAAAGCCATAGGCCCACATAAGTTCTGTAAATAATCACAATTTGGAACACAGCATCATAGTTTTCACCAGTGTTGGGACTACTTTGTAACGCGTTACTGTAACATCGTTAGTTTCAGCGGTAACTAGTAATCTAATGTGTTATTTTTTATACTCAGTAACTCAGTTACCGTTACTCAGGGCCGGCCCGTGGCATAGGCCGTATAGGCAAATGCTAAGGGCGCCGTCCATCAGGGGGCGCCACGCCAGTGCCACAAATGTTGGAGAAAAAAAAAGTTGGTACTATTATTTCTAAATACAAAAAATAATCCCACGTTAATTAAAATGCAAAGTAAAGCCTATTTAATAGAAATATTATTTGTTACAACAGTACGCCCCCCGCCCCCTCCCCACCGCACGGTGCGCCCCCTCCCTTCCCGTATCATGACTCTTTTTGGACGTCACCACATTCAAAAATCAACACAAGATGTCAAAACGGCCAAAACTGTCAGGTGCCCAGGGAAGACAAAAGAGAAAAGAAGAAGAGGAGGAGAAACGAGAAAAAGACAGAGGTAGCAGGTAGGTAACGTTAGCCTACATGAAATTATTTGTCTGTTACAGAATGTGATGGTAACCTGGCTTTTTAGCATTAAGCTAATGTTACATGATTTGGCAATTGCTAATCAATAAATAGCTAGTTCTGTTTTAACGTCGGGTTAATATTGTGGAGGGGGCTAAATTGTTATGGAAAATAATAATAATGTAACGTTAGGTAATTACAGTACTCCCACCTTACATTCCTCAGGGACATTTGTATTAGATCTTTTAAGCAGGTGTTTTTTGTTTACATTGTTATTGCCTTCTGGTTAGCTAATGTTTGCCCTGCAGGTAATAGTCACTTTTCCACCCCTTTAAATATTAGGTATAGTTGTAAGCCTAGTTGTTAAAGTGCACATCATTAATGTTAATTAAGCAATATCACATGAGAGGGAATGCTGTTTTTTAATTTGAGCACTGCTGTGATTCGGTTAAAGATAATCATAACATAACGTTCTCATATAATATGTTAATTTGCTTTCTTTAAGTAAAAAAAAAGGTCAAAGACAAAGCTATTCGGTTTCTTGTGAGTATATACACTTCACTGCCGATGTGGGGTGGGGGGGCGCCACCTAAAATCTTGCCTAGGGCGCCAGATTGGTTAGGGCCTGGCCTGCCGTTACTACATGATGCGTTACGGCGTTATTTTTCGTTATTTTTTATGTAGTATCGGCTAGAAACTGAGTAGATCTGAGTGTGTGTTATTGGAGAGTTGCAGTGTCGCCATTCTGATTCTTCCTGTGTCACAACGGGGATAAGAGAAGAGGCGCTGTGTGTGTCTGTCTGAGTGTGGGTGTGGGGAGGGGAGGGGAAGGCTGTGTTTACTAACAAGACATGGTGAGCTGAAGCCGAGTTTCTTAACATAGAGATATTCTAGACTGACCATGCGTCCTCTTTTCCCCGGACATGTCTTCTTCTGCGGGGCTGTCTGGGCGGAGTTTCTTAAAGGCCTACTGAAATGAATTTTTTTCATTTAAACGGGAATAGCAGATTTTATGTGTCATACTTGATCATTTCGCGATATTGCCATATTTTTGCTGAAAGGATTTAGTAGAGAAAATCGACGATAAAGTTCGCAACTTTTGCTCGCTGATAAAAAAAAGCCTTGCCTGTACCGGAAGTAGCGTGACGTCACAGGAGCTAGTATTCCTCACAATTCCCCGTTGTTTACAATGGAGCGAGAGAGATTCGGAGCGACAAAGCGACGATTACCCCATTAATTTGAGCAAGGATGAAAGATTCGTAGATGAGGAACGTTACAGTGAAGGACTTGAGAGGCAGTGATGGACGTATCTTTTTTCGCTCTGACCGTAACTTAGGTACAAGCTGGCTCATTGGATTCCACACTCTCTCCTTTTTCTATTGTGGATCACGGATTAGTATTTTAAACCACCTCGGATACTATATACTCTTGAAAATAAGAGTCGAGCATGCGAAATGGACATTTAAAGTGACTTTTATCCCCACGACAATACATTGGTGACACACTTAGCTACTGAGCTAACGTGATAGCATCGTTCTCAAATGAAGATAGAAACAAAAGAAATAAACCCCTGACTGGAAGGATAGACAGAAGATCAACAATACTATTAAACCATGGACATGTAACTACACGGTTAATAATTCTCAGCCTGGTAAGGCTTAACAATGCTGTTGCTAACGACGCTAAGGCTAATTTAGCAACTTAGCAACCGGACCTCACAGAACTATGATAAAAACATTAGCGCTCCACCTACGCCAGCCAGCCCTCATCTTCCCATCAACAGCCGTGCTCACCTGCGTTCCAGCGATCGACGGCGCGACGAAGGACTTCATCCGTGGGTTTGGCGGCAAGCATCGGCTAGGCGTAGTAAGTAGTCCTTGTTGTGTTGCTGTAAGTATTGTACTTAGCCGCTGATACACGGATCGATCCCACCTACAACGTTCTTCTTTGCAGCCTCCATTGTTCATTAAACAAATTGCAAAAGATTCACCAACACAGATGTCCAGAATACTGTGGAATTTTGTCGAAGAAAACAAGAGGTTTTTGTATCGGGTCGATGGGATTTTGTGACGTCACGCGCATAAATCATATCCAAAGGAGTTTTTGTTAACCGGAAGTGTGGCAGGAATTTTAAAATGGCACTTTATAAGTTATCCCGGCCGTATTGGCATGTGTTTCAATGTTAAGATTTCATCATTGATACATAAACTATCAGACTGCGTGGTCGGTAGTAGTGGCTTTCAGTAGGCCTTTAAAATCCTCAAATGTCCGGCATTTTGAGTTAGGGTTGCGTGTATTTTCAATGTACGTTCAGGGTAAAGAAGGTTAAAAACAAAACAAATTGTGCGCACGCAGCAGCATTCGTGAGGGAGGGGCAGAGACAGAAAGAGCGAGAGAGCGAGGGAGTGGATTGATTGATTGAGACTTTTATTAGTAGATTGCACAGTACAGTACATATTCCCTACAATTGACCACTAAATGGTAACACCCGAATAAGTTTTTCAACTTGTTTAAGTCTGGGTCCACGTTAATCAATTTCTTTCAATCTGTCATTGCTCAAAACGTAATATTGAATCAAAATCAATGTTATTATGAATTATTGACCTATCCAGGGTTCCGATTACTTCACATCAAATATTCCACTTTGAAAAATATTTTTGGTGGAAGATTTTGCATATTTTGTGTGTTTGCCATTAAAAACATAGTTTTGTTTGACAAAAAAGGGCGGAAAACAAAAAAACAACATAAAAAAAACTAAAACATTTTGAAATGAGGGATAGATGTGAAGTTGACATAGACTCCAGAGATTTAAGCGTTAAATATAAAATGTATTTTCATGACCGTAGCAAAACACTTTTTACACTTTTATACTGAAATAAATACACCTACAACTTATTAAATAAAAACATGGAAAAAACTACCAGCAGCGGTAAAGTTTAGATCAGTGGTTCTTAACCTGGGTTCGATTGAACCCTAGGGGTTTGGTGAGTCGGGCTCAGGGGTTCGGCAGAGGTCAAAACACACCCAACTCATCGTGTAAATAAAAACTTCTCCCTATCTATCTATTACGGATACGGCAACAGCAGAAGTCACACTGATTTGCAGGTGTGTAATTTGTTGTGAGTTTATGCACTGTGTTGGTTTTGTTGTTTGAACAAGGTGATGTTCATGCACGGTTCATTTTGTGCACCAGTATAAAAACATGGTAACACTTTAGTATGGGGAACATATTCACCATTAATTAGTTGCTTATTAACATGCAAATTAGTAACATATTGGCTCTTAACTAGTCATTATTAAGTACTTATTAATGCCTTATTCGGCATGGCCTTATTATAACCCTAACCCTCTAACCCTGGCCCTAACCCTCTAAACCTAACCCTAACCCTAAACAAATAACTCTAAATTAAGTCTTTGTTACTTAGAATATGTTCCCCTAGTGTCCAAAAACCTCTAAATTAAGTCTTTGTTACTTAGAATATGTTCCCCATACTAAAGTGTTACCAAAAACATATAATAACTTTGTCTTGAATTTGAAAAAAAAAGGAGGGTTCGGTGAATGTGTATATGAAACTGGTGGGGTCCGGTACATCCAACAAGGTTAAGAACCACTGATTTGGATCCATGAAGGAAAGAAGAAAGTGAATGAATGTTTATAACTGACTACATTTACATATGTAAACAAATTTATTTTCTTTTATTATTTCTTTTAATGAATTAAGTAACGTTTATGACAACGTTTTTCCAAAACACAATATAGAATGTGAGATACAACAGGATAATGCATAAGTTTATCTTTTTTTTTTTTTCAAAACGCTTACAAAAAAGTGGGACCCCAAAAATGTACTGTAGGACCCCATTTTTATGACTTGATGGGGTCCCTGGGATCAACAGATTGTATTATTCTCCAGTGCAATAACAGTACTGAAATGAAGGCTAAAAGGGCATTAATGGGAGCTTTAAAAAAAAACAAGAAAAAAATAAGTAACTAAATAGTTACTTCACAGTAACGCATTACTTTTTGGTGTAAGTAACTGAGTTACTTTTGAAATAAAGCATACTTGCCAACCCTCCCGTTTTTAGCGGGAGAATCCCGATATTCAGCGCCTCTCCCGACAACCTCCCGACAGAGATTTTCTCCCGACAAACTCCCGGTATTCAGCCGGAGCTGGAGGCCACGCCCCCCCAAAAAAAAGTCTGCTGCAGCTGCGATTGGACCTGACCAGCCTCCGGGTACAAGTACTGGAGTACCAATTGCTTGCCAGGGAAGATCTTCCCCAGGAAGCAAGGATTGACCGGTTTTAGTTTAGTCTTTATTTGAAGGGACAATATACAGAAACATTAAGCTCAAAGACAGATATGTTCTGTACCAGATTATAGCTAAATAGCTAATTTCCATCTGCAGTCCCTGGCTACCTAAATTAAAGGGATACAAAAATCATGCAATAAAATTATGACAATAAAATCATACACAAGTATTAAGAAAAAAGTCATAAAATGCCCTTTCATGGACACATACTTAATATACAATACAACCACACCTCATTTACATCATCACACAAAGACAATACATGCTTTTGTTCACATCTGTCATCATTTGTAAAAACAACCCTGATTTTAACACACACACCTCACAATTTACAATAAAAAATCCTCTCATGGATAAATATAATACACATTAGGTTGATGTGTCAAACATAATGTCCATCTTAGTGACCGATTGAGCAGCTTTGATTGCTCCATAGCCACTTTTTAACTTCAATTGTGAATGAAGAGTAATCTGTTAGACTTTTCAAGTTTGTTGTGAGGTCGTTCCATTCCTTTATGGCTTTATATGAAAAGGCTGATTGTGCAAAAGAGGTTTTACATCCGGGTACGCTACACTGCCCCCTGGTGGAGGCTCGTGTGTTTCTAGTTGTCACAGCAGATGTAAACTGGACAAAGTTTTGGGCCGTGCTAGGGAGAGATGGAAGATTCCACACTCTCGTGCATTTGATGAAAGCACTTTTGTGCGTGCCACACAGCAATGCATCATCAGAGAGGGCGTTCAGCATGGTTAGAAAAATAGTGACAGAGAATAGAAAGAGGATGGACAATTCAACCCTTAAAGTATTGTACTTTCAAGTACAACAATGAGTAGATGAGTGTTGTGTGTGTGTATATGTGTAAATAAATTAACACTAAAATTCAAGTATTTCTTTTATTTATACATATATATATATATATATATATATATATATATATATATATATATATATATATATATATATATATATATATATATATATATATATATATATATATATATATATATATATATCAGTGGCGTGCCGTCACTAGAGGCAGGGGAGGCACGGCCTCACCTGCCATCATGGAAAGAAAAAAAAAGTAAAAAGAAAAAAAATTAATTAAATTGTTATATGTATCCAGTGATTATACTAAAGTTATTTTCCATTTAACTTCACCAGTTTTAGATTATGATTTGTGCCTCAACATGGATTGTGCACAATGACTCGGCTAACTGCTGAGCTGCTGTGCAGTGAGACTGTATTGCTATATGAATTATATTATACATTTCCATAGTTTAGTTAGCTGAGGTATATAATGTCCAGTGTATTTTGTCAACATCTGTATGTGTGTAACTTATTTCTTGTGCTGAGCGATCATAAAACTGGAGGCTCGTCTCATTACCCCGCCTCCTGGTGCCAAGCACCTCCGCCGCAGAATGCACCCCCGACGGGAGCGCCGCGGCCACACCAACCAAAGCCCACATCCAAACCCTCCACGTGCAAGACCGAATCCACCCAAAAAAAGTCACTTAACAAGAAGCCAAAAAGTGCAAAAACAACAATGCTCGCGCGGCGCGCCGGAGGAGCCGTGAACAGGGACACAACATTAGGTACACCTGCAGACGGCAGCGCGGATTTCATATTTCATTCATTCACAACTCCTCCAACATGAACACCACTGCTCCCGCACTTATAAGTAAAGGTAAGACCATAATAACGTTTTTTTTAATTAAATGTGCTTTTTTTGTGTGCATGCTACAGTTTGTAAGTGTAAAGTTAAGTTAAAGTACCAATGGTTGTCACACACACACTAGGTGTGGTGAAATGTGTCCTCTGCATTTGACCCATCCCCTTGTTCACCCCCTGGGAGGTGAGGGGAGCAGTGGGCAGCAGCGGCGCCGTGCCTGGGAATATTTTTTGGTGATTTAACCCCCAATTCCAACCCTTGATGCTGAGTGCCAAGCAGGGAAGAATGCTGGTATGAGCTTTTAAACACAACCCGTTAACTGCTGCCAATCACATGGTGAATAAGATACTCTTTAGGGTTCATATGTTTGTAAATCTGACTGTGATGAAGTCTGTGCCTCACCAGACATGAACCTCACCGCACGCCACTGATATATATATATATATATATATATATATATATATATATATATATATATATATATGAAATACTTGAGTTGGTGAATTCTAGCTGTAAATATACTATCCTCTTAACCACGCCCCCCACCCCCCCTCCCGATATTGGAGGTATCAAGGTTGGCAAGTATGAAATAAAGTAACTAGTAACTGTAACTAGTTACTGGTTTTCAGTAACTAACCCAACACTGGTTTTCACAGCTTTTTGGTTGTTAGAGGTAGAAAGCGTTTTTAAAGTAGAGTTCTAATTCTTATTTTTAAGTGACTACTACTGTTTGGACACATTAGCCATCATATTGTGACGTTAGAAGTGACGTAAAAAGCCACATTGTTACCTACCGGAAACATTAGCGATTAGCTTGAAGTTAGCCGAGTTAGCATAGCATCAAGTGTGTCCTCCACGGCAACTAAGGGATACAAGAAGAGTTAGCGTTATCCTTCAGACAATTCACAACAATAATTATGAACGTTTTCTGACCAAATGTGAAAGATGAAGCTTGAAAACAACCGACTGAGGCCTAAAGTTGGTGGAGCTCTCGGTCCAAACCCACGTGACTCATTCAGAGCATGGCTCGACGCCGCCACCCAGCGGCTTGAAGGAGAACTGCAAGCTGATTGAAAATGTAGGCATATACTCTTCTACATTAAACGTGCTGTTTGCAATTTGCTTAAAGTAAAATGTTTTTAAAAAAACCACAAAGTATAGCAAAAACACCATCCGCTAGCTTATGTTACCAGTTGGAATTTAACCAACATATTTTTGTGTAAAATGTATTTTTCACAATTATATTGAATAACACTGCTAGGGAATTTATCTGGTGTTCCGGCTTGTCACTAGGAATGGAATTTATGGCTCTTGGAAGGCAGCGGGATCGTGAGGAGCCGTTCATAAACTGGCTCGTTATTATAGATATAAATATATTGTTTTTTTTATATCAAGGAAAAAATCCACAGTATCAGTTACACAATAATATGTAGATAAGAATAATAAAATGTACACAAATATTACTCCACTGGTGGGATTTATTCTGTAATCCATCCATCCATTTTCTACCCCTTGTCCCTTTTGGGGTCGCGGGGGGTGCTGGAGCGTATCTATCTGTAATATTGTGTATAATTAAATTTTTTGTTGTGTTTTCATTGCAAAAATTCTGTAAGGCGCTGCCATATTTCAATGTTTTGTCAGTGACATCGCTAGTCTGAATTTTCCATCACCTAAAAAATGTGCAGCATTTTAACAACATAGAAAAAATACACAAATAAGTAAAAATAAAATGCATTAGTGGACATATAAAGTATAGATATAATTCAATCTGTGAGCAGCTTTGAACGGGCCCTCGCCTTCCTTGCACCTTCAGGGTTTACGCGAGTTGGCGGACACGCATAGCGCATGCGGTCCCGTTTTAAGGAATGCTAACAGGCTAAAGTTAGCATGCTAACAGTTAGCATGTATCAGGTTATTGTATATGAGTCTGAGGTGTATGGTTGCAATATTAGCTAAAAGAAAAGTTAGCATAATAATAATAGATTTTATTTGTAAAAAGCACTTTACATTTAGCAAACAACCTCAAAGTGCTAAACTGTATTAAAAAAAAATAAATAAAAATAAATAAAATCTAGAACTAGCACTTATATATTCAAAAAAAGGCTTTTTTGAAAAAGAAGGGTTTTTAAGCCTTTTTTTAAAAGCTCCCACAGTCTGTGGTACCCTCAAGTGGTCAGGGAGAGCGTTCCACAGACTGGGAGCAGAAAGCCCGGTCTCCCATTGTTCGTAGCTTTGTCCTCATGTGGCAAGTACCAAGTTATTTGACTAAAGTGTATGGCTGCAAAGTTAGCTAAAAAAGTAGGCATGTTTGGGAGTAAGGGGAGGGTGAATAACAACAATTGGACAACAAGACCACATTTAAAAGGAAAGAAACCAGAAGTCGAAAAGTAGCTCAATCCTGTTGTGTGAATTTTGATGTAACATTCTTACAGTCTTAAAGCCGTATACATACAAGGCTATTTTGACTCTCTCTCTGTTGTAAGTCCATATATCCTCCTAAAAGTTATGTAAACATTTTATGAAGGTTGAAAAGTTACTTAGTGCTGCTTTAAAGTACGACGCCGGTTTTTGGTCTAAAAAGATTCTTGAGACTTCAAAGTGCGTCCAGCGATTTTCTGGACTATACGTGAATCTGGTGGCGGGGGCTGATTTTTTGCACATTTTCAAGGGGGCGCTAGAGAGTAAATGCGCATGCGTGGACCGATCGACCGGGAAAACACATTCAATAATAGTTAACGTTAAAACAAACTTAGCTGAATTGCTGTCGCTCGCTGAGCACACACAAAGCTAATGCGCGTTCGTGTGAGTTTCGGACGCGAGGTCGCAAACGTCCATAACGACATCACACTTTATTCACCTCAATATTAGTTTATTTGCAGGAGTACATGCACAGTGTGGCGCCACGACAACACGACGGGTCTGTGCAAATAGTGCATTTTAATGGTGACACGTGCTGTACGACTTGGGGGGGCGGGGCGTGCAGAGGACTCACTTCCTGGTCAGCTTGATGTGTCAAGGCAACTTTTAAGAGGACGCCGGAGGGGAATCCAGGAAGGTCGGAGCACGGCGAGGTAGAGCGGAAGACATGCAGGCCACGATCATAGAGGACACATGCTGCCTTCATGGGTTTTTTGGGGGAGATCACAAATCCGCGGACAACACCTAAACACATCACGTCACTTCCGGTTGTCGGACGGAATGCGCACAACGAGCACTGAAGTTTCTCTGTTGGGACTTGGCACTTGGGACTGGATGTAGGAGCAGGCGTGGACAAAGGGGGCGTGGCCAGGAAGCCGGAAGTGGGGCTTGTAGTGTCGTGAAGTTCCGTCCTGCCTTCAAAACGTCCACATCCTCAATGCAGCTGAGAAGCTGCTTGCGTCTCCATGACAACCGTTTTTTTTTTCTTGCCATTTGAGGCAGAGGGACGCTTTTATTTTATCAGACGTGACGCGGTTAGGGACAAAAAACAAAAAAATGGATGAAGTTGTGAAGAAGCAAGTCCTGCGAGTCCCACACAGGCTCAGGTCCACACCTCCATGGGCATCATGTGCTCTTTGGTGCCGATGGGAGGGAGAAGGTTCTGCTCGGACAGGAACTGCAGCGGGAACTGCACCACGAAGCCGCGGATCTTGGTCAGCTCTTCCCGAGCTTGGACCGGGTCCTCCGTGTCCAGGCCCTGCTTGGCCAGGAAGCCGTCCAGCTCCAGGATGGTCCGGACGTCGCTGGACGGCAGACATCGGAAAACCTGCGGGAGGAAACGGGTTTACTTCTGGAAAGGACCGTCGTGGTCATCTCTCGGCGCTCACCTTCTGGTAGATGGTGGCGTTACGAGCGCAGGTGGTCATCCAGACCTCCTTGTAGAAGTGATCACTGATGGGGTCCGACACGTCGATGGTGGTGTCGGCGTGCGCGCCCAGAATTATCCTGAACATTAAAGCTGACTGTGAGAAGAAGGCGTCTCGAATTTGTCCCTCGGAGAGCGTCGTCCTACCTGAAACACTCCAGGCGAAGCTGCAGAGCGAAGCGTCCCGCTTGGTACTCCTGCCCGTCCATCACCGACGTCACCGTCTCCGAGTCCTCCACGATCACGGCCACCTCGCTGTCCCGCTTTCCCAGCATGCTGCGGTCGTTGATGTTGGCCGAGCCTGCCCAACACAGTGTTACACGGGACAGCCAGTAGGTGGCGACACGACACCAGTACAACAAACTTCATTGGTTCTTGAACAGGGTTCACATACAGCAGGCGGGCACCAGGTAGCCCGTAAGGACCAGATGAGTCGCCCGCCGGCCTGTTCTAAAAATAGCTCAAATAGCAGCACTTACCAGTGAGCTGCCTCTATTTTTTAAATTTTATTTATTTACTAGCAAGCTGGTCTCGCTTTGCCCGACATTTTTAATTCTAAGAGAGACAAAACTCAAATAGAATTTGAAAATCCAAGAAAATATTTTAAAGACTTGGTCTTCACTTGTTTGAATAAATTCATTCATTTTTTTACTTTGCTTCTTATAACTTTCAGAAAGACAATTTTAGAGAAAAAATACAACCTTAAAATGATTTTAGGATTTTTAAACACATATACCTTTTTACCTTTTAAATTCCTTCCTCTTCTTTCCTGACAATTTAAATCAATGTTCAAGTAAATTTAATTACTTAATTAATAAGAATATTATAATAATTTACTAGAAAAAAATAAAAAACATCTGGGCCTACAAACCCACCAAGCCATTTTATCAATGAGGATAATAAGATGATAACAAATATGAATGAAGTGGCAGACGGATTCAATTCTTTTTTTGTGAATGTTGGACCCAAATTGGCAGAGAGTATTGGAGAACATAAAGATATACAGAGTGGATGGAGAGGGGGAAGCAAAGTGCTACAGTCCATGCTTCTAGGAGATGTTAGTGAAAATGAAATTGTATCGGTGGTAACAAAACTGAAAAATAAGACATCAACAGACAGTGATGGTATAGACATGATAATTGTAAAAAAGACTATTGACTGTATCATCAAACCTCTTTGTTATATTTTTAATCTTTCTTTTCAAACAGGGACCTTTCCAAATAAAATGAAGGTAGCAAAGGTAATTCCACTCTTTAAAACGGGAGATAAACATAGATTCACTAATTACAGACCAGTGTCACTACTGTCGCAATTTTCTAAAATAATTGAAAAAATATTTGTAAAAAAATTAGATAGTTTTATTGAAAAGAACATGCTGTTGAGTGAGAGCCAGTATGGATTCCGGACCAATAGATCCACTGCTTCAGCTGTAATGAATATAATTGAGGATATAGCAACAGCAACTGATAATAAGAAATACACTATAGGGGTATTTATCGATCTTAAAAAAGCATTTGATACTATAGATCATTCTATATTATTGTCCAAGTTGTATTCATTTGGTGTGAGAGGAGTAGTTTTAGACTGGCTAAGAAGTTATTTAGATAATAGACAAGAGTTTGTGGATTTTATGGGTAATACATCTGAACAAATGAGGATTGAATGTGGAATTCCACAAGGTTCGGTTTTGGGACCAAAATTGTTTATTTTATATATTAATGATATATGTGAGGTATCAAAGTTATTGAAATTTGTATTATTTGCGGACGACACCAACTTTTATAGTTCGGGACACGACTTAAAAGCATTATCAAAAATTATTGAACAGGAAATGATTAAACTTAAGAGATGGTTTGATGCCAATAAATTATCATTAAATGTAGAAAAAACAAAGTTCATGATTTTTTGTAAGAGGAAAAGGGAGGAAACGATCAAATTGTCAATAAATGGAATAGATATTGAAAGGGTTTCTGAACTTAGATTTTTAGGAGTGATACTGGATGACGGTCTGACATGGAAATCTCATATTGCACATCTGCGGAAAAAGATGTCTAAGAGTATTTTTATATTAAATAAGGTAAAATATGTGTTAGATTATAGGGCAATGCGCATATTGTATTGTGCACTTATATTGCCATATATCAGCTACTGTGTGGAAGTGTGGGGGAACACATATAAGAGTAACATAAAGGCATTGTATCAACTACAGAAAAGAGCTATAAGGATTATTCATAAAGTAGATTACTTAGAACACACTAACATATTATTCATTAATTCAGGTTTATTGAAATTACAGGAGCTAGTAAAGTTACAGACATTATGTGTCATGTTTAAGGCTAAAAGCAAAACATTACCAGCAAATTTACAAAAAATGTTTGTCATCACTTCTGAGAATGGAGAGCATAGAAGAAAAGGTCACTTCCAACATCAGTATTCAAGGACAACTTTAAAACAAATGTGTATATCAGTGGTGGGGGTTAAACTATGGAATTCTCTTTATAATGAGATAAAAGATTGTAAAAATATATTCCAATTGAAAAAAATATATAAAGACAGAACAATAAAATCATATGGACAGCCATAAGTGTTTACATTTTGCTTTATATTTATTAATTTACTTGTTTTTTGCCTGGTTTTGTATTTGTTTAGTATCATCCCCTGAGGTGTATATTACTTCTTTTGTTTTTTTGTTCGGTTTGTACTTCATGAAGTTTTGCACTTGTGTTTTTTTTTGTTTTGTTTTGTTTTCGTTATATTTGGATGTAATTGTTGGTTCACATATCATTAAGTAAGACTATGTATTATGTGAAGGGGGCAGGAAAATATAAGATTTTTCTTCATCCTGCTCCTTCTCAGGCATTGGTGTGTAACGGTGTAACTGAATAATTGTGTTATAATTGTCTATCAAAGATGCACATCAATGAAGGAGATAAATAAAAAATGATGAATGATGAAGTATTATTTAACTTATGTAATTTAATTTTTTATTGTAAAGAATAATAAATACATTTTAATTTAATTCTTCATTTTAGCTTCTGTTTTTTCGACGAAGAATATTTGTGAAATATTTCATTAAACTTATTATGGTTAAAATTCAAAAAAATTATTCTGGCAAATCTACAAAATCTGTAGAATCAAATTTAAATCTTATTTCAAAGTCTTTTGAATTTCTTTTAAAATTTTTGTTCTGGAAAATCTAGAAGAAATAATGATTTGTCTTTGTTAGAAATATAGCTTGGTCCAATTTGTTATATATTCTAACAAAGTGCAGATTGGATTTTAACCTATTTAAAACATGTCATCAAAATTACTAATGATGTTCCATAAATTATTTTTTAAATTTTTTCAAAAAGATTCGAATTAGCTAGTTTTTCTCTTCTTTTTTTCGGTTGAATTTTGAATTTTAAAGAGTCGAAATTGAAGATAAACCATGTTTCAAAATTTAATTGTAATTGTTTTCGTGTTTTCTCCTCTTTTAAACCGTTCAATTAAGTGTAAATATCATTAATTATTAATAATAACATAGAGTTAAAGGTAAATTGAGCAAATTGGCTATTTCTGGCAATTTATTTAAGTGTTTATCAAACTGGTAGCCCTTCGCATTAATCAGTACCCAAGAAGTAGCTCTTGGTTTCAAAAAGGTTGGTGACCCCTGACATACAGTATTCCAAAATTTGTATAGAGAAGCAAATTCTATGGAGGTTTATTTGTATCTTTGTTAGTAAAAGCTTTTATTTCACACTGAATTAAAATTTGTGAACTGTATTTTATTTTATTTTTTTTACATCAAATTATGCTTACAATTTATTTCAATAAAAATATGTGATCAACATTTGTGTTTAAAAAATCAGTTTGTTAAAATACAGTATTTTGAAATTCAATGTAAAAAAATAAATAAAATAAAGAGCATAAATATTTGTTTGTGCTTCAAAATACGAGACCACTTCCGGTAAATTAAATGAAATAAAAATTGTATAAAATTGTCAGCATAATTTCATGTAAAAACAAATAAGTTTGCAAAATTCAAACGCAAAAAATTTTGAGGTACCGTATTTTTCGGAGTATAAGTTGCACCGGCCGAAAATGCATAATAAAGAAGGAAAAAAACATATATAAGTCGCACTGGAGTATAAGTCGCATTTTTTGGGGAAATTTATTTGCTAAAACCCAACACCAAGAATAGGCATTTGAAAGGCAATTTAAAATAAATAAAGAATAGTGAACAACAGGCTGAATAAGTGTACGTTGTATGAGGCATAAATAACCAACTGAGAACGTGCCTGGTATGTTAACGTAACATATTATGGTAAGAGTCATTCAAATAACTATAACATATAGAACATGCTATACGTTTACCAAACAATCTGTCACTCCTAATCGCTAAATCCCATGAAATCTTATACGTCTAGTCTCTTACGTGAATGAGCTAAATAATATTATTTGATATTTTACGCTAATGTGTTAATAATTTCACACATAAGTCGCTCCTGAGTATAAGTCGCAAACTATGAAAAAAACTGCGACTTATAGTCCGAAAAATACAGTAACTAAAATAAATAGGCACACTGTTAAAAACACTTAATATAAATATAAATAATAATAATATAAAGTATATTATTATTTATTATTTCAGGTGGGCGTTTTACTTTTTGGTAGTCCTACTCCTGTCAGCGGTCATTGAACGCACCGTAACAACCCCCTCAGTCTCATATTTCTCAGATCGATCAGGTTCAATATGCACAATTGATTATATTAGTTGTGTTTATATGAGTTTAGATTAGAGTAAGCAGTTTCTTAATGGGGAAATACATTATGTTTGCATGTTAGCATTTAAGCTAGCACCACTGAGTCCATGAGTTTATCAATGTGCAGTTGGCTGAGTCTGCAACCGGACATGACGTCACGCGCAACCCATACTAAAACAAGGCACCGTTGGATTTTGCGTGAATCGTTGGTGAATCGGTCGGTGCCAAAAAAGTACCGGATTCGGTGCCCATCCTTAATCACAACACAGTTCAAGTATTTGCTGCACTTTTGAGAAAGTGTGTTTGAAGTCCCAGGTTTCCTTTGCTTTGTAAAAAAATACAATAATAAAACAGTGAAACCTTGTTTTACGAACCCCTCTATTTGCGACCTTTTCGGTTTCGGTTTATACAAGTACACCTCTGCATAACATTGTATCAATATTAACGTTGAAGATAACTTAAAAAGAAAAAGGAAAGAAACTTAGATCAACATTACTACAAAGGATACCATGAATTGATTACGTGGACCCCGACTTAAACAAGTTGAAAAACTTATTGGGGTGTTACCATTTAGTGGTCAATTGTACGGAATATGTACTGTACTGTGCAATCTACTAATAAAAGTTTCAATCAATCAATCAATCAATACTTTTCAAAATTATGCTGACAATTTATTTTAATAAAAATGTTATCAAAATGTGTGTGTTTAAAAATTCAGTTAGTTAAAATACAGTATTTTGAAATTCAGTGTAAAAAAAAAAATCAAGAGCATAAATATTTGTTTGTGCTTTAAAACACAAGACCCACTTCCAGTAAATTAAATTAAATATAAATTGTATAAAATTGTCAGCATAATTTAATGTAAAACAAAAATAAGTTCACATAATTGAAACGCAAAAAGTTCAATTACATAAATTCAGTGTAAAAAAAAAAGCTTTTGTAAAAAGACAAATTAACCTCGATAAAATGTCTCCATAAGAAAATATAACAAGCCTAATATATATATATATATATATATATATATATATATATATATATATATATATATATATATATATATATACACACACACACACATATACATATATATATATATATATGTGTGTATATATATATATATATATATATATATATATATATATATATATATATATATATATATATATATATATATATATACACACTACCGTTCAAAAGTTTGGGGTCACATTGAAATGTGATTATTTTTGAAGGAAAAGCACTGTACTTTTCAGAGAAGGTAACTTTAAACTAGTCTTAACTTTAAAGAAATACACTCTATACATTGCTAATGTGGTAAATGACTATTCTAGCTGCAAATGTCTGGTTTTTGGTGCAATATCTACATAGGTGTATAGAGGCCCATTTCCAGCAACTATCACTCCAGTGTTCTAATGGTACAATGTGTTTGCTCATTGGCTCAGAAGGCTAATTGATGATTAGAAAACCCTTGTGCAATCATGTTCACACATCTGAAAACAGTTTAGCTCGTTACAGAAGCTACAAAACTGACCTTCCTTTGAGCAGATTGAGTTTCTGGAGCATCACATTTGTGGGGTCAATTAAACGCTCAAAATGGCCAGAAAAAGAGAACTTTCATCTGAAACTCGACAGTCTATTCTTGTTCTTAGAAATGAAGGCTATTCCACAAAATTGTTTGAATGACCCCAAACTTTTGAACGGTAGTATATATATATATATATATATATATATATATATATATATATATATATATATATATATATATATATATATATATATATATATATGTATATATACCTGTGTATATATATATATATATACACAGGTATATATATATATATATATATATATATATATATATATATATATATATATATATATATATATATATATATATATATATATATATATATATACATACACATATATATATATATATATATATATATATATGTATATATATATATATATACACACACATATATATATATGTATATATATATACACACACATATATACATATATATATATATATATATATACACACACATATATATATATATATACACACACACACACATATATACATATATATATATATATATATATATATATATATATATATATATATATATATATATATATATATATATATATATATATATATATATATATATACACACACACACATATACAGGTATATATACACACACTTTACATTGAGTCGGCTTTCAGGCCCCTGGCTAAATTTTTTCAGCCCAATGCGACCTCCTTGTCAGAAAGTTTGGACACCCCTTAAGAGTGTTCAAAATATGCCACAAATATTCAGAAACACAAAGTAAAAATAATTTTCCTTTCTGGGTTTATCATTGCAGCAACATGGTTGTTAACGTTTTGGAGCGCACCGATGACATCTTTGTGCGTGCGCGTGTTGACAGTTTATTTCGCCATTGTTGTTGTGTTGTTTCGATGGAAAAAAAGCGATTGTTGAGCTATTACCCTCTTGTTGTATTAGTTTGATGTAATATACACTACATATATGTACATGATATTGTCTTCAAAGTGCACATTACTTTGACTAAAATATGGACTATTGTCGAGGCGAGTCTAGAACCAATTATTCATGTTCACGATGTTTCCTATACGAGTTATCCGGTTACCGAACGATGTTCAAGAACCAATTAAGTTCGTAAATGGAGGTCCCACTGTAGCGCTTGCAAGGGAGATTTCAAATAAAGTTACCAATGATGACGGTGTTGTCGTCGGCGATGAGCATCTTGCTGTGCACGTAGATGAGCTCGGTGATCAGCTTCCCCTCCAGCTCCGAGTGCGTCCTCAGGCCGGCGATGGAGATGTAGTTGATCCACTGGTCTCCCACTGGAAGACACGCCCCCCCGCCCCCACGGTCACACCATCTGCGCTTTAACGTTTTGTGTACTTCCTGTGTCCTCATGGTGGGACTTACTCTCTCTCTTCAGCTGGGAGATGATGGAGTTGTCGCCTCGGTTCATGGTCCTGCACAAGAGTCACATTGTCGTCAGTGTTTGCGCTGGAGAGGGCGCCATGTTTGCACAAGAGATACATGGCAGCCGCTGAAGGAATCTCACACGCACACTGGTTCAAGGGTGGAGGTGTGGCGTTGAGTTATTAATGGCCGGCGGCATTCTTTCACCTTCAAACACACCTGTAGTTAAAGTGCATGATGGCCTGGAGGGCGATGCCTCCTCCTGTGGTGATGTCCCCTTCAAAGCCGGGCAGCAGAGGCGTGACCACGTACACGCGGTACTTTTTACCCTCCCTACAGGACGATTTATTTCAAATGAACGTACTTGCTGCGTTGGCAAAAAACACAACGTGCCGGTACGTCACCTGTACGCTTTGACGATGCGCTCGGCAAGGGCGTCGCCGATTTTGTTGAAAACATGTCTGTTGTCCGAGCAGCTGATGAAGAACTGATTCTGGGAGGAAAGAAAAAAGCGGTGAGAAAAAAAAACCAGCAGCTGAAGTGAAGAGGGTTTGGAACACGCACTTCTATGTAGATGAAATGCTGGCTGTTTTCGATGGTGGACACGTAGGCGTTGTGGATGGACTCTTCGTGGTACTTGATGCCGGCCGACCAATCACACGCCGAGCGAAGGATCTGACGGACCAGACAAGAATGTCAATCACAACTGGGGATGGGCACCTTTCACATTTGAACCGAAACGGTACCAATTCCCGGTGCTTTGGAATCGATACCGGTACTCAACGGTACCAATTTTCCGTACTTACAGACAGTACAGGCCAAAAGTTTGGACACACCTTCTCATTCACAACACAACTGATGGTCCCAACCCCATTGATAAAGCAAGACGTTCCACTAATCAACCCTGATAAGGCACACCTGTGAAGTGAAAACCATTTCAGGTGACTACCTCCTTGAAGCTCATGGAGAGAATGCCAAGAGTGTGCAAAGAAGTAATCAGAGCAAAGGCTGGCTATTTTGAAGAAAATAGAATATAAAACATGTTTTCAGTTATTTCACCTTTTTTTCTTAAGTACATAACTCCACATGTGTTCGTTCAAAGTTTTGAAGTGACAATGTAAAGTCATGAAAATAAAGAACACGCATTGGATGAGAAGGTGTGTCCAAACTTTTGGCCTGTACTGTATCTGTCCGTTTATAAGTGTTTCATTATCACATCACTCTAAATGTATAGACTATAAAGTTCACAAACATAAAGAGGGATCCTAGTGGGCCAGGCCAATCTTTCCTTTTCTCTAAACTAAAACTGGGGAAATGCGTAGAGTGTTCTGGGCTTCAGTACAGTGTTGATCTCCTGAAAACATGATTTTATTTCACAATTCCTTGAGAGAAAAAAAGTTAAGTTTTTACTTCTTCTCACTCCTTTTCGGACATGTTTACATTAATGTTTATTTTCATTTCTTGTTTCTTTTTGCTTTTTATTATTACTATTATTATTATTATTATTGTTTTTGTTATTCATTCTTGAATGGCTTTTTTGTTGTTTTTTGCAAAATTTGTTTGTTTTTGTTTTGTCTACATATTCGAAATAAACATGAAAAGAAAAAAAAAGAGAAAAAAGGCCTGGTTAGGTGTGTGTATAGCAGTATGTGTGCTGTATATAGTGACATGACATATAATCATGTCATGTGTGTCTTCCTTGGGTGAAGCCAGGTTTACAGCTACGTTGTGACATGTTGTTATTATGCTGTTTGTTACTTATATATGTTATGTTGCAGCTATTTAAAATAGTTTTGTCAATTTGTTCTGGCCCAAAATAAATTGGCCCTTTGAAACATATCTTTGTCTTTGTGTGTTGTATGTAGACCACATTGCTTAGCAGAGTTCAGTGATGCAAATGCATGTCAAGTTGATCAACAGATTGTATTATTCTCCAGTGCAATAACAGTACTGAAATGAAGGCTAAAAGGGCATTAAAGGGAGCCTTAAAAAAGAAAAAGAAAAGAAGTAACTAAATAGTTACTTTTCACAGTATTGCATTACTTTTTGGTGTTAGTAACTGAGTTACTTTTGAAATAAAGTAACTAGTAACTGTAACTAGTTACTGGTTTTCAGTAACTAACCCAACACTGATCACAACATAGTTCAAGTATTTTCTGCACTTTTGAGAAAGTGTGTTTGAAGTCGCAGGTTTCCATTGCTTTGTAAAAAAATACAATAATAAAACAGTGAAACCTTGATTTACGAACCCCTCTATTTGCGACCTTTTCGGTTTCGGTTTATACAAGTACACCTCTGCATAACATTGTATCAATATTAACGTTGAAGATAACTTAAAAAGAAAAAGGAAATAAATATAGATCAACAGTACAACAAAGAATAACTGTATCAACACTGTATTTTAGTCTGTAAAAGAAAACAAATTAAAATAAAATTAGGGACGGCATGGCGTAGTTGGTAGAGTGGCGTTGTGTCCTTGGGCAAGACACTTCACCCTTGCTCCTGATGGGTGCTGGTTAGCGCCTTGCATGGCAGCTCCCGCCATCAGTGTGTGAATGTGTGTGTGAATATGGAAATACTGTCAAAGCGCTTTGAGTACCTTGAAGGTAGAAAAGCGCTATACAAGTATAACCCATTTATCATTTATTTATTTAAAGTGCTTCAATTTGCCTAAAATTCAAAATAAAATTGAATCCTTTTTAAACTATAACATTTTTTTGACCGATTTGAGCCATTTGACACTGAAAAATTAAATTAGTAAAATTAACTCAGGAGCACAATGTATAAAAAACCTTAACCTACAAAAACAAAATTGAATAAAACAATTCGGGCAGATTTTTTTGTAGGAATAAAAATGAGGAAGTCATGATTAATGGCTACACTCTGTCATACGTCATCAGCCTGGTTTGTAAAAACGAGCTGAACACACTTTTACAGGAACCTTTAAAGTTAAAGTTAAAGTACGTAAGTCTAGTTCCTACACTGCAAAAAGTCAGTGTTCAAAAACAAGAAAAAAAAATACAAAAATGAGGGATATTTTATTTGACCTAAGCAAAATTATCTGCCAATAGAACAAGAAAATTCGGCTTGTCAAGGCTTTCCAAAACAAGTAAAATTAGCTAACCTCAATGAACCCAAAAATACCTTAAAATAAGTATATTCTCACTAATAACAAGTGCACTTTTCTTGGTAGAAAAAAAAGACCTTTTTGCTCAATATGTTGAAAAATATTCTTAAATTAAGCAAATGCTAGTGCCATTATCTTGACATAATGATATGCGCTCGGCATCATGATTTTTTTTTTCATGCTTGAAGTAAGAAATGATTACTTTGAAAAAGCAGTTTTATACTTGTGAGTGTTGATGACACAGCTTTGCATCAGTTGATATTCTAGTTTCAAGCATGTTTTACTCAATATAGATCAGACCTGGGCATTCTGCGGCCCGCGGGCCGCATCCGGCCCTTTGTGCGTCCCTATCCAGCCCGCGTGAGGCCAATTATAAATTACAAAATACATTTAAAAAAGTATCTATGCCGAGTGTGCAATACAACGGTGCTGCTTTTGTTTTGAAAATCGTTGTTTGTATTACTTCCGTGTGGACGTATGCGTGTGCGTGATTGTGAGTGAATGTGAACAGCTGCAATCACAAATTACAAAATAAAGTTGAAAAAACATCTATGTCGTGCGCGCAATACAACTGTGCTGCTTTTATTTTGAAAATTATTATTTATGGGCGTGTGTCCGTGTGTAACCTGCGAGTGAAGGTGCACATGCAGCGACAAGTGATGCACGGTTTACACCCGAGACGCTAAAAAGAGAAAAGTTGATGACGAATGGCGTGTTTCCAACAAGACATGGACTGCCAAGCAACGTTCCCTCTAAGGTGCGCGCCTGCGCAAATGCTGCTCAAGTGTCCGCTGCGCGCAGCAAATATATGCCGCGCACCAAATCAAATCCCATCTGAATTCTAAACAAAATAAACATATTTATTCTGTGTAATTTTGCAATGCAACTCTGAGTGACAGTGACAACCAGCGGCCCTAACGGTGTTCGTCAACACCGTTCAATTGAACATCGTTCAATTATTGTAACGTCTATCGAGATGCTTCGAGGACAGGAATTATATCGATCACTTTATTGAGCAAAACTGTTTATATTCGGCCATAACCACACCAAAAACATGAGTTTTCACACTTCTATCTCGAAAAACTAGTCATTTTCTGCCGTACAAACCAGGCCAAAACCCTTGTCATCTGTCACCAACACGCATAGCACTAAACCACTGGTGCGTTTATGGCCACACAAAAAGTCGGACAACTCAAACACCACACAAAGTTACACTATGACTCCTCAGTCATACGTGTGCTTATTTTACCGTCATTTATTATTAATGTTAATTTATTTATATTATTCATGGAATGCTGTTACACACACTATGTTGAAGTATTACTATTATTATTAATTATTATTATTATTATTATTATTATTATTTATCTTACGGTATACATCAAAAATAATATTGAGCAAAATTTAATTGAAATATTGTCGATGTGGCCCTCCAGCAGTGCTCGGGTTGCTCATGCGGCCCCCGGTAAAAATTAATTGCCCACCCCTGATATAGATCATCAAATCTCAGCAACAAGCTGTAATATCTTACTGAGATAATTTAGGACCAAAACCCTTAAAACAAGTAAAACACTCTAACATAAAATCTGCTTAGTGAGAAGAATTATCTTATCAGACAAAAAATAAGCAAATATCACCCTTATTTGAGATATTTAATCTTACTTGGATTTCAGTTTTTGCAATGTAGAGTTGTCGCTTGAACACCAACCTGAACTTTAGCGGTGGTGCATCCGGGGACTTGATAGCGCTGCTCTCCGGCGGTGGTGTGCGTCTTGGGCAGCAGATACGGGAAGGCCAGGGAACGATATTTGAGCTTCACGATCTGGCGGGAAAACACACATGAACGTGCTGCATTCTTCCCCCTCAGGTGGTGGGCGGCCGCCGTGAGACCTCTGACCTTTGTGAAGTTCCAGCGCTGGATGAAGTGCCTGGCCACGTCGCGGGCGGCTTTGCCGTGAACCACCGAGGCGATGTCGTGCCAGGGCATCCTGGGAGTTATGTGCCGGTCTATGAAATCTAGGAGGAGGAAAACGTGAGGGCTGCAACCTGCAAACGGACGCGTGGTTGTCAAGTTTACCGTCGAAAGGTTTGTCCAGTTCAATCCAGTCCTTGAACACAAAGTTGCAGTAATCTTTCCCGTGCCAGAAGCGCGTGTTTCCAGACAAATCGGCAACGCCCGACTGCAGGTTCCGCTCCGCCTCAGTTCCTGCGAGCCGGCAAAAAACACCATAAGCGTCGTCGCATGGGACGAGCTCCGGTGCCACTCACGGTCGTCGTCGTCCAGCTCGTCGTCGCTGTCGGCGTGGGCCAGGCCGTGTTTCTGCAGGTGCCGCCTGATGCTCATCTTCGCCCTCCTCATCCTCCCCTGACCCTTTATCCTCGGCTGCGCCACCGAGTCCTCCGCTGAGAATGCGGCGTTCCCGTAGCCGCCACTGCCGTTGGCTTGGGCGGCCATATTGGTCGAGGATGCCTCGACCTTGGAGAAAAAAAAAGATGAATGTCGTCACCAATGTTCCCTCCAATTTTTCATGTGTGAGCAAATGCAAAAACTCCTTGAGCATTCAGTGGAGCACATGTGAGCGACGTGAGACGTGCACACCTTTTCCAAACCTGACTAAATAACAAGTTACATTTCTTATTATTATAATCAAATGACAGCAGTCTTTCCATAAGATTATTTTCTAACATAAGTGTTTTGGCCCACTTACTGTGACAATAACAAAAAATATTGTTTTTCATGAGCTGTGTACTTGTATTGTACCTCGTTCAGATATCCATTTAGTTCCCATTAAAACATCCACATGTTGCACAATGAGATGTAGGCATGGGGTCATGTGTACATTCCTGCAACTTTCTGTTGGTAAAATATATATTTTAATTAGTATTTATTTAATGACAGCATTTCATGATTAATATTTAGGGCTTAATTGGTACAAATGATGATGACACCCTGAAGTGTAATATTGGTCAGTACTGGGCGTAGCCATTCGTAGTGGGCGGAGCCTGGCAGTAAAAAGTCCTTGTCATCAACTATAAAACTGATATGTTAAAGTTAAAGTACCAATCATTGTCACACACACACTAGGTGTGGTGAAATGTGTCCTCTGGATTCGACCCATCCCCTTGATCATCCCCTGGGAGGTGAGGAGAGCAGTGGGCAGCAGCGGTGGCCACGCCCGGGAATCATTTTGGTGATTTAACCCCCAATTCCAACCCTTGATGCTGAGTGCCAAGCAGGGAGGTAATGGGTCCCATTTTTATAGTCTTTGGTATGACTCGGCCGGGGTTTGAACTCACAACCTACCGATCGCCGGGCGGACACTCTAACCACTAGGCCACTGAGTAGGTTATGAGTCTTTTAGGTTGGGGTGTGATCATGACGACACGTTGACATCGACACCAGTATCACATGCTTGTGGTGGGAAATTATAACGGTCAGAACTTCCATCCAAAAATCTCCCGTCTTCCTGAGATTTTTGATGGTAGGTCGGGGCATTGGGTGGGACGCCACTGCATGACGGCTGTGGCGACAATTTTGCCCTCTTGTGGCAGAAAATGATAACAGTCATAACTTCCTTCAATACGCCTGAAACGACCGCGTAAAGCAGAGGTGTCCACAGTACGAGCCGGGGGCCGTTTGCAGTCCGCAGCACATTTTAAAATGCACATTCTAAAAATACTAATACAAAAATAATTGCAAAACAAACAGGTGCAATGTAAGGGGAACATGTTGCAATATTGACACTAATATCACTAAGCTGCCATACAAAATCTGGTATGGAACAAAAAATGATAACTTATAGTCAACAGATAGATCTGAAGTTGATCAAGCGATTTAAGTGTTGAAAGTAAAAATAATATATGACTTATTTTTAACACTGATTTTTTCAGTGGCCTAATGGTTAGAGTGTCCACTCTGAGATCGGTAGGTTGTGAGTTCAAACCCCGGCCGAGTCATACCAAAGACTATAAAAATGGTACCCATTACCTCCCTGCTTGGCACTCAGCATCAAGGGTTGGAATTGGGGGTTAAATCACCCAGAATGATTCCCGGGCGCGGCCACTGCTGCTGCTCACTGCTCCCCTCACCTCCCAGGGGGTGATCAAGGGTGATGGGTCAAATGCAGAGGACAATTTCGCCACACCTAGTGTGTGTGTGACAATCATTGGTACTTTAACTTTTTAACACTTTTAACAACCAGGACATTGATATACATTTTTTTTAAACTCTCAAAATATTAACGAATTCAAAGCAATGTTGTTATGAATTATTTACCTATTGAAGGCTCCAATCACTTCCACCTGGAATATTTGTTGGGGTAAATATTCCATATTTTGTGTGTTTGCCATAAAAAAACAAGACATAACAAATGAATAAAACTAATGTCAACAAATAGAGCTGAAAATATTTTAGCGTTGAAAGTAAAAACATTTTTTACGTCTGACTTGTTTTCAACACTTTCATGCCTGGGACCCTTTTGGGTCCCCGGGACCTTTAACATTCACCAAAATTGAGGGGAGCCCTAATAGTTTTGAAAATAAAAAATATCACAATGGCGTGACTCCCAGTGAAAAGAGTTTGGACACCCATTCATCTATTTTCTACCGCTTGTCCCTTTCGGGGACCCATTCGGGCGGAAGGCGGGGTACAACCTGGACAAGTCGCCACCTCATCACAGGGCCAACACAGATAGACAACATTCACACTCGCATTCACACACTAGGGCCACCTGGGATAAAGTGTTTATGCCACGGGCCGGCCCTTGCACCAACAGATATATTATGTTCAATATTGTTATTAAAATGACAGATACATGCTATGGCTATTGTGGCGCAGTTGGCTTTATCGCCACCTACGGGCCTGGAAGGGAACACGCCAATCGATGATTAGTTGTGGCTGCACACCTGCTCCTGGTGCGAGAAGGTCACACTCCCCACGTCCGTCAGCCGGTGCTCTCGGTCGTCCCAGCGGCCGTACGCCAAGTCGATCCCGCCCACGAAGGCCACGGATTGGTCGATGACGATGATCTTCTCGTGATGCGCCCACAGGTAGACGGCGGAGGACACGTGGGCGGGGTGACGCATCACCTGTGGGAGGCGTGACGGCGTCAGACGGGAGACGTGTACGCCGAACACCCTTTGCACATACCTTGATGTTGGGGTGAAGGTGGATGAGGGTTCGCTTGCTGTAGCCCGAGTTGATGCCCAGAGCCAGCTCCACTTCCTTGTAGAGCATCACAAAGATGCGCACTCCTTGTTGCTGTTAGCAAACCATAAAAAAGATCTTCACCTAAAGCTCCACCCCTTTTATTTTTACACGCCCCTCTCCGCACGACCTCAACACTCACCGCTTTACGCCTCAGCACGTGGTCCAAACGCCAGCGGTTTCCCTCCACGATGGGCCTCTTGAGGAAGATCTCTGGACTTAACCTGAGAGGAAATACACCCTCCATCACATGACATTAGTGGCGCCCCCTATTGTTTCTGGTCAGAATTAGAGATGTCCGATAATATCGGGCTGCCGATATTATCGATCAATAAATGCTTTAAAATGTAATATCGGAAATTATCGGTATCGGTTTCAAAAAGTAAAATGTATGACTTTTTAAAACGCCGCTGTACATAGTGGTACACGGACATAGGGAGAAGTACAGAGCGCCAATAAACCTTAAAGGCACTGCCTTTACGTGCCGGCCCAGTCACATAATATCTACGGCTTTTCACACACACAAGTGAATGCCAAGCATACTTGGTCAACAGCCATACAGGTCACACTGACTCAGTGTGGCCGTATAAACAACTTTAACACTGTTACAAATATGCGCCACACTGTGAACCCACACCAAACAAGAATGACAAACACATTTCGGGAGAACATCCGCACCGTAACACAACAGAACAAATACCCAGAACCCCTTGCAGCACTAACTCTTCCGGGACGCTACAAAATACACCCCCCGCTACCTCCTAGCTACCCCCCCGGCCCCCACCTCAACCCCGCCCCCCCAACCCCGCCTACCTCAACCTCCTCATGCTCTCTCAGGGAGAGCATGTCCCAAATTCCAAGCTGCTGTTTTGAGGCATGTTAAAAAAAATAATGCACTTTGTGACTTCAATAATAAATATGGCAGTGCCATGTTGGCAATTTTTTCCATAACTTGAGTTGATTTATTTTGGAAAACCTTGTTACATTGTTTAATGCATCCAGCAGGGCATCACAACAAAATTAGGCATAATAATGTGTTCATTCCACGACTGTATATATCGGTTGATATCGGAATTGGTATTTAAGAGTTGGACAATATCGGAAATCGGCAAAAAGCCTTTATCGGACATCTCTAGTCAGAATGCTTCGGTAGACATGCCAGGAGATAAATTGAATTCCGATTCTTCGGGTGACAATTTGATTCAAAATTGATTCTTGATTCAATCCAACTCTTGCAATATATTATTTAGTATCCATCCATTTTCTACCACTTGTCCCTCTTGGGGTATT
Source organism: Entelurus aequoreus (assembly GCF_033978785.1). Lineage (NCBI taxonomy): Eukaryota > Metazoa > Chordata > Actinopteri > Syngnathiformes > Syngnathidae > Entelurus > Entelurus aequoreus. Next base: position 10,043,488 of record NC_084745.1, read on the forward strand.
AATTATAATAAAAGCTCCATTGGCAGTTGAAGTATGACGTATTCCAACAGCGAGTGAGCGCAGAAATGGCCCCAAAAAATTATTTTTACAAATCGATTATGGACATTTTGAATCGATTCAGAATCTTAATAAATAGGAATCACGATTCAGATGAGAATCATTTTTTCCCAACAACCCTACATGCTAGCATACATGTAATAAATATAAAGTATAAGACACGCTAGCATACATGTATCCATCAATCTTCTTCAGCTTATCCGAAGTCGGGTCGCGGGGGCAGCAGCCTAAGCAGAGAAGCCTACACTTCCCTTTCCCCAGCAACTTCAAAAACGATTCTTTAAATTTTGGATCGATTCAGAATCTTAATAAGAAACGCGATTTGGATGTGAATCGATTTTTTCCAGAAGCCCTACATGGAAGCATACATATTTTAAAGATTTAAGACATGCAAGCATACATGTAATACATTTAAATTTAGTTCACATTCTTTGGGTGATAATTCGATTAAATTTGATTCTTGATTCAACACAATTCTCTCAACGTATTATTTGGTGTATATATTAATTGTGTCCTGGGCATGACGTTAAAGTGCATCTGGCAGTGGAGGCTCCTCTATGGGGTCTTGGGGCACTAGGAGGTTAACCCCTTTACTACTGTTACCCCAGGTGGCCCCTGGCAAAGGCCTAGTACCTGACTGCCCCCTAGCCAGGGATACGGTGAAGACCTCAATGGCGGAGCAGCCGGAAGACGGTAGATTTAAGAACTACCACAACGGCTGCGATGGCAGAAGAAGGCTGCAGCAGAAAAGGGTCCACAGTCGTCTTGGACTCCATGCCACTGGACCCTGACCCGATTTCTGTCAAGGATTGTGTGGTGACTGTCTGTGCACCAGTCTCCCCACGTAAAACTAAGTCACGCACAGGCATCCTCCATAAAGGGATACATCCCTACTCGTCATACTCGTTCGAGTGACCGCCGATGATGATATATAAATTATTATAAAAACGCCTTCGGTGGCGGACGCATGACGTATACGCACTGCGAGTAAGTGCAAAGAAGGCCCATAAAACGGTTCTTGGAAATTTTAATCGATTCAGAATCTTAATAAATAAGAATCGTGATTCAGATGTGAATTTTATTTTATTTATTTATTTTTTTCATAAAGAAATACAATCATGTGTGCTTACGGACTGTATCCCTGCAGACTGTATTGATCTATATTGATATATAACAGACCTGGGCATTCTGCGGCCCGCGGGCCGCATCCGGCCCTTTGTGCGTCCCTGTCCGGCCCGCGTGAGGCCAATTATAAATTACAAAATAAATTTAAAAAAGTATCTATGTCGAGTGTGCAATACAACGGTGCTGCTTTTGTTTTGAAAATCGTTATTTGTATTACTTCCGTGTGGACGTATGCGTGTGCGTGATTGTGAGTGAATGTGAACAGCTGCTGTAAAGTTGAAAAACATCTATGTCGTGCGCGCAATACAACTGTGCTGCTTTTATTTTGAAAAGTATTATTTATGGGCATGTGTCCGTGTGTAACCTATGAGTGAAGGTGCACATGCAGCGACAAGTGATGCCCGGTTTACACCCGAGACGCTAAAAAGAGAAAAGTTGATGAAGAATGGCGTGTTTCCAACAAGACATG
>NC_084745.1:10050138-10170138 GCF_033978785.1 Entelurus aequoreus
ATCTGAAGTTGATCGAGAGAGTGAAGTGTTGAAAGTAATACAAAAATGTACGACTGGTCACTTATATGAGTGGCGCCCTTTTGGATCCCAATGAAATTTAGTGGGATATTTTTTTTTAAACTGTCATTGCTCAGAAAATAATAATGAATTCAAATCAATGGTGTTACAAATTATTGATATATTTAAAGGAGAACTGCACATATTTTATATTTTTTGGAAAGTTGCCTATGGTTCACAATCATTATTCAAGATATGACAAAGGATGGATTTTTTTTAAAATGCATTCTAAAAAGTAAATAACAGCCAATGGGCGCTCCACTAATCCGCCCATAAAATCCGATATATAAACATACAAAAACCACCAACAATACACCATTTACATTTTGTGACTTGAATATTAACCAAGTATTAGTGATCATGTTATTATAAGCGCTAACGCAGACAAACTATTTATAGCGGCGACGTGATCACTTCCTGTGTGCCTATGTTTACATCATGGAGTGGTCTGCCGTTTCTTCGCTTCCTTGCTCCCTGTAAATGTATTCTCGATCATAAATCCTGCATCTCCCCTGAAAATATATATGGCTGAAGATAAAATCCAACAAGTTGGGACACTTTGGCAGCCATTTAGGAGCCAAAACTGTCGAGAACGACGCGAAAAGCGCTTGTTCTCATGCCCCCACCCCTTTTCTTTGAGAGGATGATGAGATATTCTTCATCTAAATGGGAATATATGAACATGCTAGCAGTTGGCATCCTAATGACAGCAGACATTGTACAGTAAGTGATGTTTTATTATGTTTGTTGGCGCTCATGAAGTCTGCAGTGAGTAATAATCAGCAATGAAGGAAAAAAAGCAAGCGTGATGCTGTTTTTAAATTAATGTGCTGCATATGCTTAATACGTAAATATTAAATGTTATTATAAATGTTACTACATTACATGTACACTTACATCATGTATATAAAACCTCAATGGAGGAGTATGGATGATTTTTTTTAGGGGGTTTATAGGCAGAATAGAACAGCTCTTATCGGCTCCATTGTAAGCGGACTTTCAATTGCATTTATTTATTATTTAGAATGCATTATAAATAATTACATCCTTCGTCATGTCTTTCATAATGATTGTGAACGATAGGCAAAATTCCAAAAAAAGTGCAGTTCCCCTTTAAGGCTCCAATTACTTCACATCAAGTAGTCCACTTACAATTTTTTAAAGGGAAATATTGCATATTTTGTGTTTTTGCCTTAAAAAAGAAGGTTTTATTTGGGAAAAAAGGGCATTCAACATGTTTTTCTTTTTTTAACTTTATATCGACAAATAGACCTGAACCATTGAATAATAATAATTTTTAAAATATATACCGTATTTTTCGGACTATAAGTCGCAGTTTTTTTCATAGTTTGGCTGGGGGTGCGACTTATACTCAGGAGCGACTTATGTGTGAAATTATTAACACATTACCGTAAAATATCAAATAATATTATTGATCTCATTCACGTAAGAGACTAGACGTATAAGATTTCATGGGATTTAGCGATTAGGAGTGACAGATTGTTTGGTAAACGTATAGCATGTTCTATATGTTATAGTTATTTGAATGACTCTTACCATAATATGTTACGTTAACATACCAGGCACGTTCTCAGTTGGTTATTTATGCCTCATATAACGTACACTTATTCAGCCTGTTGTTCACTATTCTTTATTTATTTTAAATTGCCTTTCAAATGTCTATTCTTGGTGTTGGGTTTTATCAAATAAATTTCCCCAAAAAATGCGACTTATACTCCAGTGCGACTTATATATGTTTTTTTCCTTCTTTATTATGCATTTTCGGCCGGTGCGACTTATACTCCGGAGCGATTTATAGTCCGAAAAATACGGTTTATAACTTATTTTAAACTTTTTTCTGACAGACCCTTTCGTGTATTGTATCGGTTTTGAAAATGTAAAATATCAAACTGGCCACCCGCTGCATACTTTAGGTCAGGGGTCCCCAAACTTTTTGACTCGGGGGCCGCATTGGGTTAAAAAAAATTTGGCCGGGGCCAGGCTGCAGGCTGTGTGTGTGTATATATATATATATATATATATATATATATATATATATATATATATATATATATATATATATATATATATATATATATATATATATACTACCGTTCAAAAGTTTGGGGTCACATTGAAATGTCCTTATTTTTGAAGGAAAAGCACTGTACTTTTCAATGAAGATAACTTTATACTAGTCTTAACTTTAAAGAAATACACTCTATACATTGCTGATGTGGTAAATGACTATTCTAGCTGCAAATGTCTAGTTTTTGGTGCAATATCTACATAGGTGTATAGAGGTCCATTTCCAGCAACTATCACATTAGTGTTCTAATGGTACAATGTGTTTGCTCATTGGCTCAGAAGGCTAATTGATGATTAGAAAACCCTTGTGCAATCATGTTCACACATCTGAAAACAGTTTAGCTCGTTACAGAAGCTACAAAACTGACCTTCGTTTGAGCAGATTGAGTTTCTGGAGCATCACATTTGTGGGGTCAATTAAACGCTCAAAATGGCCAGAAAAAGAGAACTTTCATCTGAAACTCGACAGTCTATTCTTGTTCTTAGAAATGAAGGCTATTCCATAAAATTGTTTGGGTGACCCCAGACTTTTGAACGGTAGTGTATATATTAGGGCTGCAACAACTAATCGATTAAATCGATTAAAATCGATTATTAAAATAGTTGCCGATTAATTTAGTCATCGATTCGTCGGGTCTATGCTATGCGCAGAGGATTTTTGTTTTTTTTAAATAAATTATTATTATTATTTTTTACTAAACCTTTATTTATAAACTGCAACATTCACAAACAGCTGAGAAACAATAATCAAAATAAGTATGGTGCCAGTATGCTGTTTTTTTTCAATAAAATACTGGATAGGATAGAAATGTAGTTTGTCTCTTTTATCCGATTATTAATCGATTAATCGAAATAATAATCGACAGATTAATCGATGATCAAATTAATCGTTAGTTGCAGCCCTAATATATATATATATATATATATATATATATATATATATATATATATATATATATATATATATATATATATATATATATATATATATATATATATATATATATACACACATATATATACATATATATACACACATATATATATATATATATATATATATATATATATATATATATATATATATATATATATATATATATATATATATATATATATATATATTCCTCACGCACTAATTGACTAAAAGAGTGCATACTCGATGATTTCACGTTATCGATGGGAAAATGCATTTTTACACGACATGATTAGCCTGAGCGGCTATGAGACAACGACAGTAACAAGCGGTAGAAAATAGATTAGAAAGGATAAATTAAAAAAAACAACTTGAGACTTCCCACGGGCCAGATTTTGGATGCTGGCGGGCCGTATTGGGGACCGCCTGCTTTAGGTTTTCTGTGTATAGCCTTGAGTGGAAATTAGTTTGGACACCCCTGCGTTAGACGCCGTGAGCAGCAGTCCTTAGAACATCCTTAATCGAGGGCTTCGCTACACATCTTCACATAATTGCTCCCTTGTCAGTCAGTAGAACTAGCTAGATTTTGGACAGCCTATTATTGGTGAAAAATATAATTTTGCTCGCTTGGGCACTACTACCCTGGGGTTTGATTTGTTTCTGAAGAATATGTGCTCCACAATGCAGTGTTTACCATGCCGTGGTACTGTCGGTACATGGGTATCTGCAGGAGCTTGTTGAGGTAATCTTCCAGTTGTTTCTGGAACAAAACCAGCAGAGGAAGATGAACAGAGCAGCACGAACACAAAGGACAAACACCTCCAGATGACGGACAGACCTTTCGGCTGGACACTTGCTCCTCTCTGGCCAGCTCCTCTCCTCTGCCTCTGGGCAGGCTGGGAATGTCCCTCTCGTTCTCGGTCCTTACCGGCTTCCTGATGGTGTGACTGCGGGAGACAAAAAGGCGAGCGGTGAGAGACGACCGAAGCACGGGGGGGGTTGGAGGCGGGCAGACACGGACCCGCGTGTCAGCCGAGGCAGGCTCATCATGGCCTTGTAGGTCCTCAGGTCTCGGTGCAGATCCAGGAAGTGCTTCTCCTTCTTCTTCACCAACCAGGTGAACTCGCCGTGCTTCATCTCGATCTTAAAGACGGTCGGCATGGACTGAAACATCACAGGCTGGAGTTAGACAAGTGTGCGTAACGTCTTAATGAAGACAAGGGTGTAATTGTTCTGGTCCAATGACGAGCCCGGAGCACGGGTGCCCAAACCTTTCCCCCTGAGGGCCACAGGCTGACAAATCAAAGAATGCGGTGGCCATTTTGGTAGTTTTCACCTTTAAAACCAGTACAATATATATATAGTTTTTTTTAAAGAACTAGAATATGCAATTTTGGTAGAAATTTTGTGTGACTACAGAAGAGCCAAAGCCTATTATTGGTGAAAAATATTAATACGGGCCTAATATCGTTAATATGCTAACAGTTAGCACGCTGGCCAGAAGGCGTCAACTAACAAAAATATGAGCAAAATTATCTAAAAAAGCTAGCATGCTAACAGTGCTATGCTAACAAGCCAACAATAGCGTGCTTACAGTTAGCATTAGTGAAATATCAAAATATGACACAGAGGTGCATACCTGACGAATTAGCGGAAATAAATCTAACATGCCAACGTTAGTATGCTGAAATGCTAACTATAACATGCGTGAAGTATCAAAATATATTACTCTGAAGTGTGTGCCTAAAATGTGTGTACATTGATAGCCTGCTGGCATGCATCAAGTACCAAAATATGACTGAGGAGTGCACCTGCCAAAATAGCTAAAAACTTCTAGCATGCTATTGTTAGCATGGTAAAAGGCTAACTATAAGATGCGTCAAGTATCAAAGTATATTACTCTGAGGTGTGTGCCTAAAAAATAGTTTCAAATGATAGCCTGTTAGCATGCATAAAGTACCATAATATGACTGAGGTGTATACCTGCCAAACTAGCTAAACAAATCCAGCATGCTAAATGTCAGAATAATTGTATCTAAGTCAGTGGTCCGTAACCTTGTCAGAGGTACCGAACCCCACCAGTTTCGTATGCGCATTCACCGAACCCTTCTTTAGTGAAAAATAAAATGTTTTATTTTTTCAAATTCAAGAAATGTTTTTTTACTGGTGCACAAAATGAACCGTGCATGAACATCACCTTGTTCAAAGAACAAAACCAACACAGTGCATGAACTCACAAGAAATTACACACCTTACACACATTACCATGAATAAACAACATGTTGAAAAACTTATTCGGGTGTTACCATTTAGTGGTCAATTGTACGGAATATGTACTGTACTGTGTAAACTGTACTGTTTCATATAATGTATCCTCTTCCTTTGCAATCCTTTGTAAAAGTTTCAATCAATCAATCAATCAATCAAAAAACCTGCAAATCAGATGGAAAATTAGAGGGGACATTGTTTGGGGGTATCCATAATACGCTGATAGGGAGAAGTTTTTATTCACACGATAAGTCGGATGTGTCTTTACCTCCGTGGCGGAGGCTCCGCCGAACCCCTGAGGCCAACTCACCGAACCTCTAGGGTTCGATCGAACCCAGGTTAAGAACCACTGATCTAAGTTATCACAAAACTTTGTGTTGCCATGAGTTCCTGGCGAGCAGACAAAAGCTGTCTTTGATCTTAGCAATCAAAAGGTTTGTAAAACTCCACTGTGTACGATGGGAAGCGACATGAAGGTGTCGGTTTCTTTGATCTATTGTAATCCACAGGAAGATTTTGTCTTGACCTGAGATCTACAAAGCGGAGAGGAAGCAGGACCTGACCTCCAGGCACCTTTTCTTTGAACTGTTTTGTGACCGAGTGCTACGGCTGTTTACGACCCCCTTCCTTTAGAAACAGCTGTTTCCATGTAATCAGGGAAAGTCAAAATAAAAGAGGATGCGTGCAACCTTTCGTCAGAGCGTGGTGGAAGACTGTACAAAGAGTACAGCCTAGACGTTTCTCCTCAATGAGCTGAATTGAATTCTGTCTCTGTTTAATTCCTTGCTTCTTGTCTGTTTAATAGATGTCATCAGTGTTTGAACCTGACACTAATGTTAGCATGCTAAGGTGGTAACTATAACATGTGTCAAGTATCAAAATATATTACTCTGAGGTGTGTGCCTAAAAATGTGTTCAAAAGAATAGCCCGCTAGCATGCATCTAGTACCAAAATATGACTGAGGTGTATATCTGCCAAACAAATCTAGCATGCTAGTGTTAGCATGATAAAATGCTAACTATAACGTGCGTCAAGTATCAAAATATATTACTCTGAGGTGTGTGCCTAAAAATGTCTGTAAAATGCTCGCATGCATCAAGTACCAAAATATGACTGCAGTGTATACCTATAAAATTAGCTAAAAAAACTAGCATACTAACGTTAGCATGCTTGTATGTATCATTCGTCAAGTAACAAAATATTTGATGCTGAGGTTTATTCCTGCAAAATTTGCAAAAAAGCTAGCATGCTAATATTACAATGCTAACGGTTGTGCTGCGGGCTGTGAATAATTTAGCTCGGGGTCGCACTTTGGACAACCCTGGCCTGGAGTGAATGTGGTCTCACCTTGTTGACGCTCCTCTGCTGGCTCACGTTGAAGCGGTCCTGGGCTGACGTGAAGCGCTCCACTTCCAGGATCTTGGCGGTGATGGGCGAGGACAGGAAGACGGCGGCCTTGCTCTCCTTGAAGCCTATCGTTTTGTAGACGGCCATGAAAGGCAGACTCTGCGCTATGGACGGACAAACAAGTGAACATGTTGTCAAGTGGACATTCAAAAGGAGTAAGAAAAGAAGAAAAGAAAGAAAAAGCCAACCTGGTACAGCAGCGTCGGTGGTGTGATAGTTGCTGTCGCTTGTGTCGAGCTCGCCGGCGTCCAGCGTCTCCATGATGCCGCTTATGTCTTCAGCGACCAGCTGCAGCGTGCTGGTGGTGGACTGGGCCTGACCCAACATGGCTAACACTCAGTCTGGAGCCTGGGGCTCACCTGGAGGGACAGGTAATGATATCATTTAGCTTACAAGTGCTTAACCGTTTTGACCCCAGGGCCCAACTTTTCCACTACACAGGGGTCAGGGGGCCCACTCAAATATTAACGCTGAATAAGTAAGCTTACTCTTGAGTTTAATCAAATTTAATAATTTTATCTAGCCTAGTTACAGTTTAACAGGATAAACCAGGGGTCCCCAAACTACGGCCCTCATTTGTTGCCTTAATTGTATTTAACTAAATTAAATGTTTGGATATATTTGGTGATTGATACAGCCGGACCGGTGCAGCAAGGGATAGAATTGTGGGGACAAGACACAAAAAAAAATTAAATAAAAACTAGAGATGTCCGATAATATCGGCCTGCCATTAAAACTGATGAAAAATACATTTACATACAATTACAAAGGGCTAAAATAAATACATTTTAACATAGTTAATAATAAATAATGATAATATATATGTTTCTTCATTAAACGGTCAATAAAATAAAGTGCGAATGAAAATACAGCTTAACCACTTTGGTCTTATTTTTTGCGCTTAAGAAACTTCTCTATGACTTTAGCTCCAGACTTCTTCTGTTTGTTAGATATTGTCATTACTGCCACAAGTGGTGCGAAAAGTGTATTAAAACTAAGTATAACTATGGCCCATACGGACAACAGCTGGGAAACACATTTTTTGGCTCGTGGCCCAACAATGGTGAAAAAACACTGATTCAGCTTAAACTTTACTCTCCAAATTCAAACGTCCACACCAGCTTCATTTCCTTCCGTGTGCTCACTTTCATCGAGGAAAGAGGCTAGAACGGCCAGCGGAATTAGCAACTGTGATGATCAGGAGCAAGCGGGGGAAGGACGCTCGACACGGGTAAGACGATAATTCACATTGGGAAAGAACGCAAACCATCTGTCACGCTCCTAGCTCACCCCAGTGCGCTTTGATTTGTGCGCTGCGCTGGGCGCACCTCCATGAGCGTGCCAGTCGCACGTCACTCCGGCTGCAGCAAGCGGCTGCATTCAATCATCAGCAATCAACGCACCTGTCGCTGATGGGAAGACCTGCCTTCTTAAGCCAGCGCAACCTGCTATCCTGTGCCAGAACGTAACAACCTGTTCCCGTACAGTAAGCGACTCGTATCTAGCTCTATGCTCTCTCTGTGTTTTCTCCCCCGCCGTGTTCACTTGTCTCATGTCCTCCTTGTCGCTTTCCAGCAGCAGACCTCCGTTTCCGCGTCACGAGCTGTGTGTCTCGTCTCCCTGTATTCCCTCTGCTTCTCTGGCTGCCTCTTGGATCTCGACCTGCCGCCTGGACACAAACTTTTGATGCCCCCGACTTCCTGCCTGTTCCCTGGACCTTCGAGCCTGCCTTTTTCCTCTTGGACTTCCGCCTTTCTGGTAACGCACTACAGTTAATTCACACACATAGTCGCATACCACACACATAGTTTAGATTTTTCACACTTCATTTATTATTTATATATATTATATATACTGTATATACAAATAAACAGAGTTAAACAACGTCCCTCTTGTCTGTACCGTCTTCTTCCCCTGTACAAACCGTAACACCATCATGTATTAAAGAGACAGCAGGGTAGCTCCACCCCTTTCCTAAATATGTTTGGCAAACTTTCGCCAATTATCGTTGACGACCCGAGAAGACCGAGGAGCACTCACGCTAATTGCATCACTCGCCACCCAGACAGTGGGCCGACACAGCTGAGGCTGCGACAGAAAGCCCGCCATCGCTTTATAACAAGCACTTGCACTGACCTGAGCCTGCGACGGCTGAGGGAAGCCCATCCTCATCATCCTTAGCATGTACGCACCCCCACATTCCCAGGGTCCTCTCTTCTATAGAACATGCCTGCCTACACACACACACACTCCCACACACACACACACACACACTGTGGCAGCCTCAGACAGTCAGTGAGTTGCAGACCGTCACAGCACACAAACTTCACTTGGCAGCGAGGAGGAGGCGCCGTTGGCCTGAGCGAGCCGGACAGCCAATGAGCGACGAGGAGGCGAGGCTTCTTCTCTCAACGCTACCTGTCTGTGTTATCAAAGCAGGCGCATTGATGCTGCCAACTGGAAAAGTGGAAAGGCTGCAACCGAGTATTTCTCACCTAGGTGCCATTTCAGTCTCATAACGCGAACCTTTTCACACAAAGATGCTGCAAAACTGACGCAATAGCAGATTTTACACGGACGCATAACTGGAACACAGCCAGGACTGTGCAGGGTACCATAAAACAGAAGCCATGGCTCCTCTGTGTGGCGGTTCAGATCCATGCCAAAACAATGCTACACTGACTTTTAAAAGTTAATTGAATTAAATCTGTCAATTTGACTCTTAATTTTCCTTAAGTGTTTCACAAAAAAATATATAGCTATTTAACTAGTTCGCTTGTTAAGCTAATTAGCGTGGCTATTTAGCGATATCGTAACCACAACAAAAATGGCCACCGCAAAAAGGCTTTAGAAAGGAAGAAAACTTTTTAAAAATCTATTTATCTATCATAGCTAGTTGCCTTTTGTCCGAACCTAGTTCAAATAGCTATCTAGTTTTATAGTAAAAATACTTACTTATCTAATTAGCTCGTGGTCACCACAGAGACTTGAGAAATTAACAAACTTAAAAAAGATAAATATTTGTATCTATCTATTTATCTATCATAGCTAGTTAGCTTATGTCTGAACCTAGTTCAAATGGCTATCAATTTTTTTAGTTAAACATATTTATCTAATTACCAAGTGTGGTTAGTTAGCTATTTGCTAGTATTCACAACAAAATGGCTGCCGCATAAAGGCTATAAAAAGGAAGAAAAAAAACTTTTTTTAAAAATTCATCTATTTATCTTTCATAGCTAGTTACCTTATGTCCGAACCTAGTTCAAATAGCTATCTAGTTTTATAGTAAAAATACTTATTTATCTAATTAGCTTGTGGTCACCACAGAGACTTGAGAAATGAACAAACTTAAAAGAGATAAATATTTTTATCTATCTATTTATCTATCATAGCTAGTTAGCTTACGTCTGAACCTAGTTCAAATAGCTATCAATTTTTTTAGTTAAACATATTTATCTAATTACCAAGTGTGGTTAGTTAGCTATTTGCTAGTATTCACAACAAAATGGCTGCTGCATAAAGACAATACAAAGGAAGTAAACTAACTTTTTTTTTTTTAAATTAATCTATTTATTTATCATAGCTAGTTACTGTATGTCTAAACCTAGTTCAAATAGCTATCGAGTTTTATTGGGAAAATACTTGTTTATCTAATTAGCTAGTGCGGTTAGTTAGTTAGTTAGTTAGTTAGTTAGTTATCTAATTAGCTAGTGCTCACAACAAAAATGGCCACCACATAGAGACTTGAGAAAGGACGTAAATGTCTGAATCTAGTTTGAACAGCAATCTAGTTTTATAGTAGACATATTTCTCTGTCTATTTAATTAGCTGGTGTGGTAAGTTAGCTTTTGGCTAGTAGTCAAAACAAAATGGCCACCGCATATAGGCTTTACAAAGAAAGTAACAACAATAAAACTACTTATCAATCTAACTGTCCATCTATCATGGTTATGTAATTTATGAAGCTCGTTAGGATATCTATCTAGTTTTCCAGAAAACATCTTTAATTGGTTAGTTAGTAGGGGTGTGAATCTTTGGACACCTAACCATTCGATCCAATTTCGATTCCTAGGTTGACTAATCGATTCTCGATTACAACAGATTCTCACCATGTACTATTTGGTATAATAATTATCATGAAACTTTTTTAAAACAGGTAAGAGGTTACAAAAGCTCCTTCTGGTGCATGGAGATGGCTTAAAAGTTTATTTTTAAATAATGGATTCTTATTTTTTTTAAATACTTATATATATACCGTATATTACCAAATAAACGCCCTTGGGCAAATAACCGCCCATGTCCTAATAACCGCCCGGGGTCTGACCCCATTTTGTGAATTAACCGCCTCTTCCTAATAACCGCCTATGTCCAAATAGCCGCCCATGGGCTGTTATTTGCATAATTTAGATTAAAATGCTACTGGGGTTGCGTTTGCTGCAGTATTATTGTTTTGATGGTTTTATGGAGTACTTGGTACCATCATTTTATTTTTCCTGTATGCTGCTTTATTTAAAACTTGGAGTACTGTAGCCTTTATTTTATTTAAGTGACAGTATTATTGTTCTGTTTTGATTGTGCGTTTTATACTTGAGTATTTGGTACCATAATTTTATTTTTCCCGGTAGGCTGCTTTATTTAAAAAGTTTATTTATTTTTAGTATTGGTATTCTATTTGACAATTGTTGCACTACTGCCATGTTGAGGCCTTGTTGATCTCTTGTCTTTTGATAGCCTACCTCATGTTGATCTCTTGTTTTTTTGTTTGTATGTTTACAATAGCTTTGACATTTAAAGTTTTTTGTACGAAAAAAAAATACTGGACAGTAACCATTGTAACCAAATAATGGCCTGGTGCAGGCTGCTGCAAAAATAAATAAAAGCCTTGTGCAAATAACCGCCTGCTTCTTTTAAACGCCTGTCTCCAAAATTGAATTTCAGTGCCCCTCCCGAAAATCTCCCGGGGCAACCATTCTCCCGAATTTCTCCCTTTAAGGCACTGCCTTTAGCGTCCTGTACAACCTGTCGTCACGTCCACTTTTCCTCCATACAAACAGCGTGCCGGCCCAGTCACATAACATATGCGGCTTTTACACACACACACACAGGTAAATGCAAGGCATAGTTGATCAACAGCCATACAGGTCACACTGAGGGTGACCGTATAAACAACTTTAACACTGTTACAAATATGCGCCACACTGTGAACCCACACCAAACAAGAATGACAAACACATTTCGGGAGAACATCCGCACCGTAACACAACATAAACACAACAGAACAAATACCTACAATCCCTTGCAGCACTAACTCTTCCGGGACGCTACAATATACACCCCTCCTCACCCCTCACAGATGCTGCCCATACCTATGCTCCTTCAATGGCTGTGCTACTGGCTGCAAAGCATTGCACTTTCAAATACAACAATGAGTAGAGGAGTGTTATGTGTGTGTATATGTGTAAATAAATGAACACTGAAATTCAAGTATTTCTTTTATATATATATATATATATATATATATATATATATATATATATATATATATATATATATATATATATATATATATATATATATATATATATATATATATATATATATATATATATATAATAAATAAATATATATATATATATATATATATATATATAGCTAGAATTCACTGAAAGTGAAGTATTTCTTTTATATATATATATATAAAAGAAATACTTGAATGTCAGTGAATTCTAGCTATAAATATACTCCTTAACCCCGCCCCCCCAATATCCCGAATTCGGAGGTCTCAAGGTTGGCAAGTATGATATACATATATATATACATATATATACACACACACACACACACACACACATTTTTTTATTTAAATTTTTTAATCTATTTTTGGAAAATTACGATTTGATTTAGACTTTGGATGAATAAGAGATTTAGATCTATATCGATTGTTTGTGCACCCCTACAAGTTAATGTCTATCTGTTTGGTTAGCTACTTATAGCTCGTTAAGCTAGTTGCCATTTATCTATCATATTTATAACATCAAACAACGAAGCCATTCATGTAGACAATGTCAGACAGACTACAAAAAAACGGTATTTGCTTTGTGAATCAATAATTTATCTACCTAACCTCACAGGAACAATGTTAAACAGTGACTGAGGTAAAAGGTCATGAACTTTCACATGATGTTGACTTTTTTTTTTTTATGAGTATGTACAAGTGTCAGAAAACCTGACACCTGTTCTATCTAAACACAGACTACAAAGCCAGGTTCCAGTGTGCAACACGCCCGCACACACTTAACATGTGCCCAAGCAAAACTGGAAGAACCAGACTGTTGTCTTGCGTACCACTGGCTCAGTATTGACATTGACAGGGATGTCCAAACTTTTACCAGCGAGGGCCGCATAAATAAAAATTGATACATTTTGTACAATTAAGATACTAGAATCAATACAATGTCTGTCTATCAATATATGCCCAACTATCTGAACACAACAGCCGTATCATAGCTTTGTGCTATCAGTAACAAAGCATATTCTACGTAATTCTGCCCTAAATTATGTTTTTTCAGGCATACAAATGGCTAAATGATGTACAAATACTAATACTACAGTAGTATTGGCCACTAGACAAGACCAAAACAATCAGCCCGCGCTGTCAGTACCATAACAAACATTAGCATGCTAACTTTTTAGCAAAATTTGCAGCCAAACACCTCAGAGTCACATGACTTGGTACTTGACACATGCGAACGTTCGCATGCTAACATTGCTATGCTAACTTTTTTAGCCAATTTTGCAGCCAAACAGCTCAGAGTCATATAACTTGGTACTTACCAAATGCTGACGTTAGCATGCTAGCATGCTAACATTACCATGCAAACCCTTTGAGAAAATTTTGTAGCCGAACGCCTCAGTCATATAACCTGGTACTTGACACATGCTAACTGTTTGATTGATTGATTGATTGAAACTTTTATTAGTAGATTGCACAGTACAGTACATATTCCGTACAATTGACCACTAAATGGTAACACCCAAATAAGTTTTACAACTTGTTTAAATTGATTCATACAGCATGCTAACTTCTTTTTAAGCTCTGTGTCATAGTCATACAACCTAGTACTTGACGCATTCTAATTGTTAGCATGCAAACGTTAGCATTTAGGTTCAGCTTGCGCATTTCAGCGGCTTTCACATTTTAGTTCTTATACTTTCTGAACTTAGTATGTTCACTGCTCGCTGTACATATCCTACCAAGTCAGACCTACACTGTATCAATGTCCATTTCTCAGATGATGCAATTGTTGATGACTGAAGTGCTGATATCAACCAAACCTAACCCCTCCACCCCAACCCCAAACCACCCCCCTTCCACATCCCACCCCCCGGATTGTAAATAATGTAAATAATTCAATGGATATACTCTGATGATTAACATGTGTGATGACTGTATTATGCTGATAGTATATATTTGTACCATGAATTAATAAACGTGGACCTCGACTTAAACAAGTTGAAAAACGTATTCGGTTGTTACCATTTAGTGGTCAATTGTACGGAGTATGTACTGTACTGTGCAATCTACTAATAAAAGTTTAAATCAATCAATCAATCAATCAAAGTATCCCCACGCAATTTCTCCCAAAATTGCATTATAAAATGTTTTTGTGTCGTGTTCTTTACTTTGTCTTCAGAATATGTTGCCGGCCAATAAAAACAACAAGCTTCAGGCCGCAAATGGCCCCCGGGCCACACTTTGGACACACCTGACATAGGCCATGCATGCTTTCACCTGAGCGTGTTAACTACTTCCACAAATGTGGTGTCAACTAGAGGAAGTTAAAAGTAAATAAAACGCAGCTGTAGCAGCGACTCTTCTGGAAAGACTTTCAACATGATTTCTGAGTGCGTTTCTGGGAAATTTCGGCCATTTGAAAATGTCCTAGACCAGACCTGGGCATTCTGCGGCCCGCGGGCCACATCCGGCCCTTTGTGCGTCCCTGTCCGGCCCGCGTGAGGCCAATCATAAATTACAAAATACATTTAAAAAAGTATCTATTTCGAGTGTGCAATACAACGGTGCTGCTTTTGTTTTGAAAAGCGTTATTTGTATTACTTCCGTGTGGACGTATGCGTGTGCGTGATTATGAGTGAATGTGAACAGCTGCAATCACAAATTACAAAATAAAGTTGAAAAAACATCTATGTCGTGCGCGCAATACAACTGTGCTGCTTTTATTTTGAAAAGTGTTATTTATGGGCGTATGTCCGTGTGTAACCTGTGAGTGAAGGTGCACAGCGACAAGTGATGCACGGTTTACACCCGAGACCCTAAAAAGAGAAAAGTTGATGACGAATGCCGTGTTTTCAACAAGACATGGACTGCCAAGCAACGTACCCTCTAAGGTGCGCGCCTGCGCAATTGTGCACTGCTCAAGCATCCTCTGCGCACAGCAAATATATGCCGCGCACCAAATCAAATCCCATCTGAATTTTAAACAAAATAAACACATTTATTCTGTGTTATTTTGCAATGCAACTCTGAGTGACAGTGACAACAAGCGGCCCTAACGGTGTTCGTCAACACCGTTCAATTGAACACCGTTCAATTATTGTAACGTCTATTGAGATGCTTCGAGGACAGGAATTATATCGATCACTTTATTGAGCAAAACTGTTTATATTCGGCCATAACCACACCAAAAACATGAGTAAAAAACTTCTATCTCGAAAAACTAGTCATTTTCTGCCGTACAAACCAGGCCAAAACCAACTTGTCATCTGTCACCAACACGCATACCACTAAACCACTGGTGCGTTTATGGCCACACAAAAAGTCGGACAACTCAAACACCACACAAAGTTACACTATGACTCCTCAGTCATACGTGTGCTTGTTTTACTGTCATTTATTATTAATGTTAATTTATTGATATTAATCATGGAAAGCTGTTACTAAAGAAAGTTACAGGAATGCACACTTTATCCTATGCTTACATTTCATTGTGCAACATGAGGATGTTTAAGGGGAACTAAATGTGATCTCTGAAAGGGGTACAAATGATTTCCAAAGCAGTGCTTTTGGTATAAAGTTAAGTTAGGTTAAATGAATGTATTATTATTATTATTATTTATCTTACAGTATATATCAAAAATAATATTGAGCAAAATGTAATTGAAATATTGTCGATGTGGCCCTCCAGCAGTGCTCGGGTTGCTCATGCGGCCCCCGGTAAAAAATTAATTGCCCACCCCTGTCCTAGACAGACACACAACAGTCTCACAATGAACTTCCTGTTCACTGGTTTTGTTTTAGTTCCCCGTCTCTGCATTTGAGGAAGGATTTAAACGGACTAAAACAATTGAGGCATATTTGAATCTGGATCGGGGGTTTTCTTGAGATGGGGGCAGAGCAAAAAAATAATGAAAAACATTGTTTTTAAAACCTGCTGGCAATGTTTAGTTATGTTAAAAAGGCACAATTTGTAGTTCTTACAGTGAGAAAGTCAAACGAGTCTAATGTGACCAGAAAATACTACTATATACGCTATATTATTACATTACTAGTATTACTATTGCAGCAAATTTACTTGCATCTCAATCTGTGCGTCTGTAATCCAATTAACGGGTCTGTGTACTAATAATAATAATGATACATTTTATTTAGTATAGCGCTTTTCAAAGCACTCAAAGACGCTTTACAGGAGAAAAAATTAAAATATGAAACAGTTTAAAGTAATAATATAAAATGTGTGTGTCTGTATCTCAATCTGTGTGTATATTTGTCATCAGAGCCGCATGTACCATTTTAATTTGTCAGTCCGTATTAGGATTTGTCTGTGGGTAAAAAAAAATCAGCCTGTCGATATTTCAATGTGTGTCTGTTAGGGTTGTCCCGATACCAATATTTTGGTAGCGATACCAAAATTAGTCCGATACTTTGATGCTTTTCTAAATAAAGGGTACCACAAAAAATTGCATTATTGGCTTTATTTTAACAAACAATCTTAGGGTACATTAAACATATGTTTCTTATTGCAAGTTTGTCCTTAAATAAAATAGTGAACATACTAGACAACTTGTCTTTTATTAGTAAGTAAGCAAACAAAGGCTCCAAATTTAGTCTGCTGACGTACATTATGCAGTAACATCCATCCATCCATCCATTTTCTACCGCTTGTCCCTTTTCTGGGTCGCGGGGGGTGCTGGAGCCTATCTCAGCTGCATTTGGGCGGTAGGAACATATTGTGTCATTTTCCATTCTATTATTTTGTAAAAATTATTAAGGACAAGTGGTAAAACATTAATTATTACTCTACTTGTTCATTTACTGTTAATATCTGCTTATTTTTTGTTTCAACATGTTCTACCTACACTTCTGTTAAAATGTAATAATCACTTATTCTTCTGTTGTTTGGATGCTTTACATTAGTTTTGGATGATACCGCAAATTTAGGTATCAATCCGATACCAAGTAGTTACAGGAACATACATTGGTCATATTCAAAGTCCTTATGTGTCCAGGGACATATTTCCTGAGTTTATAAACATAATATACATTTTTAAAAAACTAAAGAAGATGTTGTGATGCCAAAAAATATCGACGTAATCATAGTAGTATCGACTAGATACGCTCCAGTGTTTCCCATAAACTGCCAAGATACCTGTGGCGGTGGGGGCGTGGCTATGGGCGTGGTCACCATGACATCATCGAGTAATTTGCATAATTTACTACAATGATGTGATTTTCTCTAAAAAGGCTCAAAAAATGTATACTTACTAATTAATAATAACAGTTTTGTTTTAAACGTCCATCCATCCATCCATCCATTTTACAATATAATTACAACACTTTATGTACATATTTATATACAGATTTGAACAATAAGTTATTCACTGAAATATATTTATTAATTATGGTTCTTACAAAAAATATATCTTATAAAATATAAAAGCTAAAATGTCTCTTAAAGCTCTGCCCCTTTAATTAGTGCATACTAAATAATTTAACTTTAGCCTACTATTACAACCATATTATTTACCAGCAACATAAAGTGAAACAGAGGCAGAGGTGTTCTGCCACAGTCAGTAACAAATAAACAGAAAACAGTAGTGGTCAAATACAAATAAGGCAACAAGAGAAGTATCCTACACTTCTCTTTTGTAAAGTAAATCTGAACAGCCTATATGGGCATCTACATCAACTATATGATTTGCCTGAGAAGCTGGACAGGACAAAAAAAATTTTTTTTTATTATTTTTTATTTTATTTGTGGCGGACGTAATTCTTTCGTGGCGGGCCGCCACAAATAAATGAATGTGTGGGAAACACTGCGCTCCTGTACTTGGTATCATTACAGTGGACATCCACCCATGGCGTTTGTTTACATTTTGACACCGGTGAGCTACGGTGTGTAGTGAAGCATGTTTAGCTATTCCTCGTCCTGCAGGGATGATACTTGTAAGAAACTCACTTTATTTGTCGCCATGGAGGCGATTATTAGTGATTTAGAAGTAGCTAAAACACTGCAGACTGCGTTTCAGTGTCATAACTTCACCTTTATCGTTAGTTTTTAAGCCAAAATGCACACTGTGTCTGCTTGCAAGTACTCCGTGATTGTGTGCTACCGAACATGATCGTCTGCTTGTAAACCAGCAATGTCATGACGTGACGAGGACGGGCGGGGTGGCGGACCGGTACTTTACAGAGGCGATATTGTACTGAATATGATTACTTAGTATCGCGGTACTATACTAATAACAGTATACCGTACAACCCTAATGTCTGTAAAAAAAAAAGTGTGTCTGTATTCAGATTTGTGTACATTTTTTTTACACATGACATTTTGCTACGTTTCTGCTGTGAAAAAGTTGTGTGGTGTGCGTAATCATATTAATACGAGTGTAAGTGTAATACAAAGACTAACAGTTGTGTGTGCGGAAAGAAAAAAAAAGTGTCTCTGTAATCAGATTCTTGTGAAGCAGAAACCCTGACTTGCTGTCTTTCTACACCTGATTTTTGCGACACTTCTGCCGTACAACAGTTGTCTGTGCAGCGATCCCAACTTGTAAAAAGACTTCACCTCGCCTCTCCCTATTCTCACCACCAGTCTGCGTTTTGCGTCCACTCGCACTTGTGTTGGCGTTGAAGCCAAGATCAATGGATTTTCCATCACTTTATGTAAATAAAAGTTGATGTTTTAGCACGAAGTTGTCAGAAGTATTTTGTATTAAAATAAGTTATCAGTACTTCAATGACATATAGCGCAATACGGATCGACAGATTTTTTTTTACCCACATACAAATCATAATACGCACATATTAGTAAAGGCATTTACATAATAAAAATCAACTACAGGCTTCTCAAATGCTGTAATAAATTAAGCATGATGAGTTGACTTGAAACTGTTTAATGTTGCACTTTTTATATGTAGAAGAAAAGTCATTTTATTTATCTGAGCAACAACTTGAGGCAGTTTAATGTTGATTAATGTGGGCAGAATTGTTATAGTGTTCCCAATGTTAAAAGGATAAAGCCATTGTTTACAAATTTGGTAAATAAATAACCCCAAAAATTTATATTTTGTTGTTTTCTTACTGTACCGAAAATGAACCGAACCGTGACCTCTAAACCGAGGTACGTACTAATTGACTGAAAGAGCGCACACTTTCCACATGCTCGCCCAACACAGGCGCGATGTCACATTATCGATGGGAAAATGCATTTTTAGACAATATGATTTGCCTGAGTGGCTAGGAGACCCTGAGAGTAACAAGCGGTAGAAAATGGATTGGAAAAGACAGATTAAAAAAATAATAATATTTTTTTTAAAAACTTTTTTTTTTTAACTTCTTTTAACTTTTTTTAACAAACTTTTTTAACGGATTTTGGACGCTGTTGGACCCATGGTCTAAACCAGGGGTGTCCAAAGTGTGGCCCGGGGGCCATTTGTGGCCCGCAGCTAATTGTTTACCGGCCCGCTACACATTCTGCAAAAATTGCAAAATTGATAATATTGCAAAAATAAAAAAAAAACATTTAAAAAAAGTGGAATGAGGTGAAATCTAACAAGAAAAAGTTGCAATGTTGACACAAAGCTGCCATGCAGGCTGTTTTTTTTCTTTTGTCTTTGTTTATTTTATTTTTTTTTGCCATTGCTAAAAAAAAAAAAAAAAAAAAAAAAAAATCTATGTTATAATGAATTATTACTTAAAAAATTTCACTTTAAAATGTTTTATGTGGAAATAATATTGCATATATTGTGTGGTTGCCATATAAAAACATCAAAGTTTTATTTGACAAAAGAGCATAAAACAAACAAAATAATAGTTAAAACGTAAAATCGACAGATATATCTGAAGTTGATCTCGTAATTTAAGTGTTAAAAGTAAAAAAAAACTAATAAAAATGTATCACTTTATGAGTGGGGGACCTTTTGGATCCCAAATATATTTAGTAGGATTTTATATAACTTTTCACTGTGATTACTCAAAAATATTAAAGACTTCAAATAAATGGTGTCCTGCATTATTGATCTTTTAAGGCAGTAATTACTAAATACTGCATATTTCAGTTTTACTATAAAAAACAAAGTTGTCTTTGACAGAAAACCTTTTTTTTTTTTTTAACTTTATATCAACCTCAAGTTGATATAGAGATTTACTGTAAGCGTTAAATAAAAAATAATAAAAATAATTTGACTTATTTTTAACAGTTTAATGACTGAGACCCTTTATAGTCCCTGGGAGCCCTAAAGGTTAAAAAAAAAAGTCCATATATTTTGTTAAGGTTTGAAAATGAAACATATAAAAATGGCCCCCGCATTCTTACATTTTTCCGTGTGCGGCCCTCAGTGGAAAAAGTTTGGACACCCCTGGTCTAAACAGTCCAAAAATGTCTTATCAAACATTCAAACCATTTTTTAAATAGAAATAAATACTAATAATAATGATTTCAAAGCAAGTTGTCCATCAAATTGTGCAATGTAGAAGTAGCAATAGTTTTCATGGTATAATTGTGAAATTTACTGTGGTTTTTACAGCATTTTTCTCTAAATGAAAAAAACAAGGACTTTTTTTTACTGTAATAAACTGTGGTGCCATTTTGGCAATTACAGTAATACACCGAAAAATCTACAGTTGTTGATTTGCGGTAAAAAAAAAAAAAAAAAAAAAAAAAAAAGGCAGCTCAGGTGCCAAAATTTTACTGTAAATTGCATTTTTTTTATTCACAGTAAAAAAACAAATGTACATTTTACAGTAAAATCTGGCAACTGAACTGCCTTTTTTTAATTTTTACCATAAAAACAGCAGTACTGTTTTTCCATTTACAGTAATATACACTAAATTTTGAGGTGAAATTATTGCAATTTACCATATTTTTTTTACACTTTAGTTTAAAAAAAAAATCTACTAATAAAATGCATAAAAACATTGTGTAATAATATTATTCGCTGTTAGAAGCGGCCCTCTGGGGCCAAACTTAACTGCGATGTGGCCCCTCAGTGAAAACGACTTTGACACCTCTGGTTTAGACTGATAGAAATAAGAAAAGAAGCTGAAGTCTTCTGCTTCAACTCAAGCTAGCAGCACTGAAGACAGCAACACTGACACCTGGTGGCCAATTTGAGCGGAGCAGGCGGCGTACAAAAAGAAACAAGGGGTTTTAATGAAATTGAAATGTAACAAACATGTCATTTTATTACTTCTACAAGTGGATAATGCACGGATTGAGTTTTTTCACACTTCATACTGTGTTTGTGTGTCATAAGGTGACAAAGATGGCTGATAAGGTGACAGTAGTGGCTGCTTGTTCCAGCAGTCAGAGAAGATATTGTCCTCCATCAGGTGATGCTAATCTGACCACTGAAACATCTCAGCACACAAACCAGTCTGACAGCCGATGTTTCACCAGCTAATGACATAGAAGACCACGAATGTCAGGAATTCAGCTGACTCTGCCCCCCAAAAAGACAGCATTATTTCCATTTAACTGAAGTCTGTATCTTCATTCTAAGGCGAGACGGGTGTTGTTGTTTCACTCACTTGAATACAAACATGTGTTCCTAAGCCAGGATTGTAGTTAAGTACATTGTAATACCGATGCACTTTGGACAAGCATTGTGTTAATTTGGAAATGTGACAAACACCCAGAGCAACACGACACAAAGACCGGAATTTCCCGCCTAACATGATTAAAAATTGCCATCAGCATTCACTTGTTCGGAAGAAAAATATCAGAAGCTCTTCCAAACAACATCTATTTCATTCTGTTCTTGTAGCAGTGCGCTAATTGCTCTGATAGCTTTTTTGGGCTAAACCCAAGTAGGCTCTCCACTTTTCGGTTAGCATTGGCAACAATTCTTGTGCCAACCCTAAGACTAAATGTTGTCGTTGATTCCTAATATGAAGTTAATTCAAAGTAAACACCATTTTTTACGGAATTCATGCTTGAAAAAAATCAGGAAGAGTAAAGCTATAGCTAGCTAGCTTACTAAAATTAGACACTTTCTTTAGTTTTTTTGGGCTAAACCCAAGTAGGCTCTCCACTTCCGGTTAGCATTGGCAATTATTATTGTGCCAACCCCAAGACTAAAGGAAATGTTGTCGTTGATTCCTAGAATGTTGTTAATTCCTGGTAAACACACTTTTAAACGAAATTCATGCAAAAAAATTTGGGAGCGTACAGCTAAGGCTAGCTATATAGCTTACTAGAATTAGACACTTTATTTAGTTTTTTTGGGCTAAACCCCAAGTAGGCTCTCCATTTTCGGTTAGCATTGGCAACAATTCTTGTGCCAATCCCAAGACTAGGGATGTCCCGATCCGATATTTGGTTTGGATCGGCCGCCGATATTTGCCAAAAAAATGCGTATCGGCAAGCCATGGGAAAATGCCGATCCAGATCCAGTTAAAAAAAAAAAACTCCGGTCCGTGTTTTCCAACGCACTGATTTAAATAATACATTCCACTTTTCTGCTGCTCCCTAATTTCCGTTCCGCATTTTCCAGCACACCTTCAACACATCCACAGACCTGTGGATTCTCACGCAGTTGCTTTTAGCTGCTGGCATTACACGACAGGCTCTTCTCACTCTTTTCTGTGTCTCCCTCTCACAGACAGCAAGCGCACCTTACACACGTCACATACAGTCACGTCATACGTCACATACGTACACGCCCTCCCCGAGCAGAGAGGTAGCAGCATGGCTAACGTTAGCTGTGATGCTAGCGCAGCCGTGCGAGCAACGTTCCCTCTAAGGTGCGCGCCTGTGCAATTGCGCACTGCTCAAGCGTCCTCTGCGCATAGCAATTATATGCCACGCACAAAATCAAATACAAAAATAAGCGCATAACAATTTTCAACACACGGACACGACAGAGGAAACAGTTTTCGTCATCATTGTTCAAATATTGTAACGTCTGTCGAGACGCTTATCTCCATTCGGTGCCACACGCCCACACCATCAAAATGCCGAGGCAAAAATTTCCACATCAACACCGTATGAAAAAAATAGTGATTTTTTTAGTTGTGATTTCCTTCTCAGCATGAAAGTTTAAAAGTAGCATATATTAATGCAGTATGAAGAAGAAATTTTTAATGTAGACATGCAAGCCTTGAAAGAAAATTTTGAAAATCAAGACTACATTTCCTGCAAATGGGTGCATTTCTACCCTATATTTTAACTTCAGATTTATTCTCATATCAAACTCTTTTGGCTGTCTTTTTGACACTTACATCCGGCGCCCCCCTCCACACCCCGGATTATAAATAATGTAAATAATTCAATGTGATTATCTTGTGTGATGACTGTATTATGATGATAGTATATATCTGATAGTATATATCTGTATCATGAATCAATTTAAGTGGACCCCGACTTAAACAAGTTGAAAAACTTATTCGGGTGTTACCATTTAGTGGTCAATTGTACGGAATATGTACTGTACTGTGCAATCTACTAATAAAAGTCTCAATCAATCAATCAAAACACATAGAATCATCATACTGCTGTGATTATATGCATTAAGTGTTCATTCAAGGCTAAGGCAAAATATCGAGATATATATTGTGTATCGCAATATGGCCTTAAAATATCGCAATATTAAAAAAAGGCCATATCGCCCAGCCCTAGTTCAATGATGCCATTTCTGTTTGTCATGTATAATTTTGTCTATTTTGTGTTTATTCTTGAAAAAACAGGTCAGTTTCTTGTTACCAACCATTGTGTATTATTCAAACTCCCCTAATTCAGCTGGCTAGTTGTCATCAAGAGTACTAAAACCCTTTTCAACATGATTCTGACAACTAAGTAGGCTAAATAACTTTAAACTTTAATACATGCTCGGAGAGGTCAGTATCTGTCAGTATCGGTATCGGATCGGAAATGCAAAAACAATATCGGTATCGGATCGGAAGTGCAAAAACCTGGATCGGGACATCCCTACCCAAGACTAAAGGAATTGTTGTCGTTGATTCCTAAAATGTAGTTAATTCCAGGTAAACAATTTTTTCAGTAAGAGTACAGCTATGGCTTACTAGAATTAGACACTTTCTTTAGTTTGTTTTAGGCTAAACCCAAGTGGGCTCTCCACTTTTGGTTAGCATTGGCAACAATTCTTGTACCAACCCCAAGACTAAAGGAAATTTAGTCGTTGATTCCTAAAATTCCAGGTAAACACACTTTTTAACAGAATTCCTGCTAAAAAAAATCAGGAAGAGTACAGTTATGGCTAGCTAGCTTACTAGAATTAGACACTTTATTTAGTTTTTTTGGGCTAAACCAAAGTAGGCTCTCCATTTTCAATTAGTATTGGCAATAATTATTGTGCCAACACAAGACCAAAGGAAATGTTGTCGTTGATTCCTAAAATGTAGTTAATTCCAGGTAAACACACTTTTTTACCAAAATCCATGCTAAAAAAATCAAGAAAAGTACAGCTATGACTAACTAGCTTACTAGAATTAGACACTTTCTTTAGTTTGTTTTAGGCTAACCCCAAGTAGGCTCTCCACTTTTGGTTAGCATTGGCAACAATTCTTGTACCAGCCCCAAGACTAAAGGAAATGTAGTCGTTGATTCCTAAAATTCCAGGTAAACACACTTTTTAACAGAATTCATGCTAAAAAAAAATCAGGAAGAGTACAGTTATGGCTAGCTAGCTTACTAGAATTAGACACTTTCTTTAGTTTTTTTGGGCTAACCCCAAGTGGCCTCTTCACTTCCGGCTAGCATTGGCAACAATTCTTGTGCCA
The DNA here is from genome assembly GCF_033978785.1 of Entelurus aequoreus. Taxonomy (NCBI): domain Eukaryota; kingdom Metazoa; phylum Chordata; class Actinopteri; order Syngnathiformes; family Syngnathidae; genus Entelurus; species Entelurus aequoreus. The sequence goes on from NC_084745.1 coordinate 10,075,132, forward strand.
ACCCCAAGACTAAAGGAAATGTTGTCGTTGATTCCTAGAATGTAGTTAATTCCAGGTAAACACACTTTTTAACGAAATTCATGCTAAAAAAACTCAGGAAGAGTACAGCTATGGCTAGCTAGCTTACTAGAATTAGACACTTTCTTTAGTTTTTTTGGGCTAAACCCAAGTAGGCTCTTCACTTTCGGTTAGCATTGGCAATAATTCTTGTGCCCCCTCCAAGACTAAAGGAAATGTTGTCGTTGATTCCTAAAATGAATTTAATTCCAGGTAAACACACTTGTTAACATTAATTCATGCTAAAAAAAATCAGGAAGAGTACAGTTATGGCTATCTAGCTTACTAGAATTAGACACTTTATTTAGTTTTTTTGGGCTAAACCCAAGTAGGCTCTCCATTTTCGATTAGTATTGGCAATAATTATTGTGCCAACAAAAGACTAAAGGAAATGTTGTCGTTGATTCCTAAAATGTAGTTAATTCCAGGTAAACACACTTTTTTACCAAAATCCATGCTAAAAAAATCAAGAAAAGTACAGCTATGGCTAGCTAGCTTTTTAGAATTAGACACTTTCTTTAGTTTTTTTTGGGCTAAACCCAAGTAGGCTCTCTACTTTTGGTTAGCATTGGCAACAATTATTGTGCCAACCCCAAGACTAAAGGAAATGTTGTCATAGAGTCCTAAAATTAAGTTAATTCCAGGTAAACACACTTTTTTACGAAATTCATGCTAAAAAAAAATCAAGAAAAGTACAGCTATAGCTAGCTAGCTTATTAGAATTAGACACTTTCTTTAGTTTTTTTGGGCTAAACCCAAGTAGGCTCTCTACTTTTGGTTAGCATTGGCAACAATTGTCGTGCCAACCCCAAGACTAAAGGAAATGTTGTCATAGAGTCCTAAATTAAAGTTAATTCCAGGTAAACACACTTTTTTACGAAATTCATGCTTAAAAAATATCCGGAAGAGTACAGCTATGGCTAGCTAGTCTACTAAAGTTACACACTTTTTTCAGTTTTTCATGATATCAAAGGTGATGATTATACTAATATTGTGGACTGACATGTAAAACAATCACATGAGTTATTTGTTCTTGCTGCCGAAGGGAAAGACAAACATGACAAGAGGAGCATGTAGCTTGTCGTTGAATGAAGCTAATTCAGTAGTTTTTGTATGCCAAGTCCATTTTTAATTAAAACGTTGCCTCGGTTTTCATATTACATCTCGATTATCATTGCGTGTAACTAGTATGTTTGCCTGAGTACCGTTCCGCACAATCGATTGCCTCAGTCGCTGTTAGGGTTGCCAACCGTCCCTTCAAAAACGGAATACAGAGACAGAAGTACACATTCTCTACCAGGGGATGCACTTTATGTATCTTCATAGCGGTGAGAATTTTAAAAAAGTGTGTAAAATATAAATGGATTCCATGTAATGGTAATAGTTTGTCACAGACTAAACCAATCGATGCTGTTCGCTCACCTTTCAAACTCATTGTAGTTCAACTTTTCTGGCATTTTTGAGAATTATTTGCTTTGTCTTGGCTGTCACACCGCCTTTGCCACCTACCTTCCGGCAGTTTAGATTCCAAATGGGACTTTTTTAGAAGTTTGGAGATCATTTTTGTCTAACGTAAAAGCTACATACTGTATGTGGCCATCACATCCGGACGGTATATATTAACTCACTTTTTTTAGTCATGTCCTTCACCAACTCTGCTCTCTTGTTGTCATTAAAGTAATGATTTCTTGTCCACAAAACACTAATTGCGTATCTACGGCTGTAACGATAAACGGTAATAACGATAGCCGCGGTAAAACTCCCGAAGGTTAGCGTCGGAAAAAACGACATTGATAACTGCACTTTGGTGAACTCACAGACCGACTGGTGCCAGTTTGCTAACTTAAATGTCGACATGAAAAAGAGACACATTAACGTCTTTCCCCATTAACAAACAATATACCCTACTCTAAACTTACATTGCTATCTGAGGAAGTCAAATATTCAATTGTGCACATTGAACCTACAAGCTGTCCTAGAACAGAGCGATCGTGCTATACTCGAGACTGAGGTGTTTTTACAATGCGTTCAAGGACCGCTGAAAAGTAGGACGCCACAACGCCCGGCAGAAAAAATACTACTAGATTTAACTTGTTATGCAGTTTTCATTGACATTAATCTTAAAGTATTACAGTACAAACCAATATTTCAAACAAAAACTTAGCCATTAAAAAGGATGAAATACTGAAGCATAAGAAACACAAATCATGCAAAATAGTGGTTTTTCTGAGGGTGTGTTTATTTATTTTAGTTAGGGATGTCCGATAATGGCTTTTTGCCGATATCCGATATTCCGATATTGTCCAACTCTTTAATTACCGATACCGATATCAACCGATACCGATATCAACCGATGTGTACAGTCGTGGAATTAACACATTATTATGTCTAATTTGGACAACCAGGTATGGTGAAGATAAGGTACTTTTAAAAAAAAATTATAAAATAAAATAAGATAAATAAATTAAAAACATTTTCTTGAATAAAAAAGAAAGTAAAACAATATAAAAACAGTTACATAGAAACTAGTAATTAATGAAAATGAGTAACATTAACTGTTAAAGGTTAGTACTATTAGTGGACCAGCAGCACGCACAATCATGTGTGCTTACGGACTGTATCCCTGCAGACTGTATTGATATATATTGATATATAATGTAGGAACCAGAATATTAATAACAGAAAGAAACAACCCTTTTGTGTGAATGAGGAGGGAGGTTTTTTGGGTTGGTGCATTAATTGTAAGTGTATCTTGTGTTTTTTATGTTGATTTAATTAAAAAAAAAATAAAAAAAAAACACAAAAAAAAACCGATACCGATAATAAAAAAAACCGATACCGATAATTTCCGATATTACATTTTAACGCATTACATCCCTAGTACAAACCAATATTTCAAACAAAAACTTAGCCATTAAAAAGGATGAAATACTGAAGCATTAGAAACACAAATCATGCAAAATAGTGGTTCTTCTGAGGGTGTGTTTATTTATTTTATTTACTAAAAAAAAAAACCTGGTAAAAAGATTACATTTTTAACACATTCAACAATACCCTGATAATAATAACCGTGATATGAAATGTTCATATTGTTACATCCCCATGTGTATCCAAATTATTGAACATAAACACAGTGTGTTAGTAAGAGTGATATTGACACTACACCGACCGAGTCAAACTCTTTTTCATTCAAGGCCACATGGCAGCTATGACTTGTAACAATATCAATATAAAGTGCCTCACTATGTTATTACACAATTATTTATTAATTAGATATTTTTTGATGTACACTGTAAAAAAAACCTGAAAGCTCAGTCGCCAAGATTTTTACCGTAAAATGTTTTTTGTTTATATACATACTTGCCAACCCTCCCGTTTTTAGCGGGAGAATCCCGGTATTCAGCGCCTCTCCCGACAACCTCCCGGCAGAGATTTTCTCCCGACAAACTCCCGGTATTCAGCCGGAGCTGGAGGCCACACCCCCTCCCAATGCGGACCTGAGACTGAGTGGGGACAGCCTGTTCTCACGTCCGCTTTCCCACAATATAAACAGCTTGCCTAACAAATTCAAACGAATGGAAACAAGAATTTCAGTTCATCCAGGACAGTTCGAAGGGGAAGGTGTATGTTGCCTGTAAATATGTAGAACAGACTTCTCCATTGAACACGGTGGCCGAAATGATATACTCATCATGAATGGAGAAGTTAAACAGGACAATACTGCCATCTAATGGATAGCCACCGGAACACTGAAATTCAAGTATTTCTTTCACTGAAAGTCAAGTATTTCATATATATATATATATATATATATATATATATATATATATATATATATATATATATATATATATATATATAAAAAATATATATGAAATACTCGAGTTGGTGAATTCTAACTGTAAATAACCACGCCCCCCCCCCCAACCCCCCCCCCCCCCCCCCCCCCCCCCCCACCCCCTACCTCCCGATATTGGAGGTCTCAAGGTTGGCAAGTATGTATATAATATAAATGAAAATGGAAAAACATTATCAATGTTTTTACTGTAAAATCTATGGTTGTTGTTTTTACGGTGTATTATTGTAAATAGCAAAACAACGCATTTTTAATTTAATTTTAAAAAATTATCGCGGTAAAATTCTGGCGACTAAGGTACGAGTTTTTTTTTTAAATTATTATTATTTCCTGTTCAGCGCCCTTATTTTTCGTTCCACATCCTGTTTGCCTCCGTTTGCCACCACTCCTGTGGTCTGAGCGCTGGCTGGCCGTGATTGGCAATCAGGGAAATCCTGTACTTGGTTGCCAGTCAAGATGCTTTTCGAGACTGGATTATTTTACTTTGTACCTCAATGTTGTACATTTGCTTGCTTTGCGCTTCATACGCCTGTTTTTCCATTTCTGCACTTTTTTGTTTTTGAGGTAGCTGCCTTTCCCTATTTTAGAGGGTTTCTATTCTGCACTTGCCTGCCATCTCTGCGTCCCGGGGTCCATACATGCACCAAAATGCACCCCCCAAAGGGTCAAGTAATATTTGTTTTAAATCTTATAAGTATTTTTTTATCAGTGTTCAAGTCAGTTCTATTTCCTGATGAATGATGACAATATCAATGACCACACTGTTTGATTGAGATGTGCTTCATAAATAAAGCACCATTGAAACGTTGCCAGTCATATAAATAAAACAGAAACTTCTCCTTTGTTTTTGCTAAAGTACTTTTCTAAGTGATGAAAGTCGGGGAGCTCATAAAGATGCAGACTGAATTTAAGCAGTACAGACGTCTGATTGAGAAAAAAAGCTTTCTATTTATGTATTTTATTCTGTTCATTTTGTTATTTCGGACCAAAAAAATAGATTATTAAACATGTACTCGTATTTCGCCAAAACCTGCGCATCTAATTCAGTTCTGCTCAGAGTCAAATACAGTGGTATACAAATACCTGTTGGTTATGGAGGTTCATTTGGGTCTTTGTTATGAAATACTTTTTTGACACCAAATGTATTCATTTTGCTGACGTTTACCCTAGAGTCATATAACTTAGTACGTGACATATGCTAACAGTCAGCATGCTAACGTTTTTTGAGCTAATTTTGCTACCGTTTACCCCAGAGTCATATAACTCAGTATGTGACACATGCTAACTTTTTAGCAAATTATGTAACCATTTGCCCCTTAGTCATACAACTTAGTACGTGACACCTGCTAACTGTTAGCATGCAAAGGTTTTTAGCTAATTTTGCAACCGTTTACCCCAGAGTCATATAACTTGATACTTGACATTTGCTAACTGTCAGCATGCTAACGTCTTTTGAGCTAATTTTCCTACCGTTTACCCCAGAGTCATTTAACTCAGTACGTGACACATGCTAACTTTTTAGCAAATTATGTAACCATTTGCCCCTTAGTCATATAACTTAGTACGTGACACCTGATAACTGTTAGCATGCAAAGGTTTTTAGCTAATTTTGCAACCGTTTACCCCAGAGTCATAAAACTTGATACTTGACATATGCTAACTGTCAGCATGCTAACGTTATTTGAGCTAATTTTTCTACCGTTTACCCCAGAGTCATATAACTCAGTACGTGACACATGCTAACTTTTTAGCAAATTATGTAACTATTTGCCCCTTAGTCATATAACTTAGTACGTGACACCTGCTAACTGTTAGCATGCAAAGGTTTTTAGCTAATTTTGCAACCGTTTACCCCAGAGTCATATAACTTGATACTTGACATTTGCTAACTGTCAGCATGCTAACGTCTTTTGAGCTAATTTTCCTACCGTTTACCCCAGAGTCATTTAACTCAGTACGTGACACATGCTAACTTTTTAGCAAATTATGTAACCATTTGCCCCTTAGTCATATAACTTAGTACGTGACACCTGCTAACTGTTAGCATGCAAAGGTTTTTAGCAAATTTTGCAACCGTTTACCCCAGAGTCATATAACTTGATACTTGACATATGCTAACTGTCAGCATGCTAACGTTATTTGAGCTAATTTTTCTACCGTTTACCCCGGAGTCATATAACTCAGTATGTGACACATGCTAACTTTTTAGCAAATTATGTAACCATTTGCCCCTTAGTCATATAACTTAGTACGTGACACCTGCTAACTGTTAGCATGCAAAGGTTTTTAGCAAATTTTGCAACCGTTTACCCCAGTCATAAAACTTGATACTTGACATATGCTAACTGTCAGCATGCTAACGTTTTTTGAGCTAATTTTCCTACTGTTTACCCCAGAGTCTACCCCCAGAAATGTCCAGCATAATTTGATACTTAAAAAATTGAAACGCAAAAAATGTGATAAATTCGTGTCAATAACTGAATTTCTTTGCGTTAAAATTTTGTGAACGGAATTTTTTTACATCAAATTTTGCTGACAATTTCACTGAAAAAAAATGTGCTGACAGAATGTGTGTTTTAAAATTCATCGTTGTATAATTCAGTGCTAAAAACATGCATTTTACTAACAATTTATTTTTTCAATGAAATTTCCAGCATCATTTGATATTTAAAAAATTCTAACGAAAAAAATTGGATTCGATAAATTCCGTGTCAGTAAAAGGCGTGATAATAAAGACACAAATGAACCTCCATAGTTGGTCATGTAATCATCACAGGTTGAACTCTCGGCTAATTGTTACGCTTTGAGTAACAAGCAAAAAATTGCGATACAAGCCGCTGAACGTCGGACATTTATCCATGAAAATATGGAGAAGCAGCTGGAAGGTCCACTCTCCAAGGTCAATACTGTACATTATTATTACATTACTTCTTAAAGCTACAGTACTTTGTTGTACTACATTCTATGATATTGTTTTTCTTTTGACAAGGCATGTTTCATGTTCAAATGCTGATGTTTTGGGGCACCAATTAAAGTGACGCTGATTTGAGATACAAGTGTTTTGAGTAAAGAGCTCTTTCACAGAACCAATCATCAATCATGTTTTACAATATGTTTTCAACGCTGCAGGAACAGCGTGGCTACGTTTCTAAGTCGTGTTGCTGCACCGGGATCGAACCGCTGACCTTTTTGGCTCACAAGCCCCGAGGAAGACTGTCACGTTGTGTTAATGTGACGCACAAACAAGACATCTTATCCCTCTTTTGGAGACGCTTCAGCCCTTGTTGTATCATTCTCAGGCAGGGCTGTGCAAACCTTCTCCAGCGAGTGAGTACTGCACACAGGAAAGTTGAAGGAGGCTTTTGGAGACTGGATTATTTTGCTTTGTACCTCAATGTTGTACATTTGCTTGCTTTGCGATTCATACGCCTGTTTTTCATTTGTGCACTTCTTTGTTTTTGAGGTACCTGCATTTCCCTATTTTAGAGGGCTTCTATTCTGCACCTGCCTGCCATCTCTGCGTCCCGGGGTCCATACATGCACCAAAATGTATCAAAAACAATACAATGTAGAATAATCTATTTTTCTTATTTTTATTTTGTAATGTGCGAATGTCACAAGGCATTCACACATATAGTATTTTAATTTTTATTCCGACATGTTTGACCTAATTTTGCTTTTGTTTACCCCAGAGTCATATAACTTGATACTTGACATATGCTAACTGTCAAAATGCTAACGTTTTTTGAGCTAACTTTTGCTAACATTTACCTGAGAGTCATATAACTTAGTATGTGACACATGCTAACTGTTAGAATGCAAATGTTTTTAGCAAATTTTGCAACCGTTTACCCCAGAGTCACTCTAATAACTTAATACTTGACATATGCTAACTGTCAGGATGCTAACATTTTTTAGCTAATTTTGCTACCGTTTACCACACAGTCATATTACTTGCCGTGTGACACATGGTAATGTTTTTAGCAAATTTTGCTACCGTTTACCCCAGAGTCATATAACTTGATACTTGACATATGCTAACTGTTAGCATGCTAACATTTTTTTAGCTAATTTTGCAACCGTTTCCCCCAGAGTCATATAACTTGATAATTGACATATGCTAACTGTTAGCATGCTAATTTTTTAAGCTAATTTGGCAACCATTTACCCTAGAGTCATATATCTTAGTATGTGACACATGCTAACTGTTAGCATGCTAACTTTTTTTTAAACAAATATTGCAATCGTTTACCACACAGTCATATAACTTGGTGTGTGACACATGCTAACGTTTTTAACTAATTTAGCTACCGTTTACCCCAGAGTCACATAACTTAGTACATGACACATGCTAACTGTTAGCATTCAAACGTTTTTAGCTAATTTTGCAACCTATGTTGAATATGTTCATTTAGCCTACTGATGTGTTTTTTAAAAATGGTTGATTTATATAGGCTAGTAAGGTAAAGTTTTTGTACCTGACAAGCCGAAACTTGGCAGGTACAAAAACTTTACCTTACTAGCCTATTAATTACCGATTCCGATATCAACCGATACCGATATATACAGTCGTGGAATTAACACATTATTATGCCTAATTTTGTTGTGATGCCCCGCTGGATGCATTAAACAATGTAACTTTACCATGAATTGATTACGTGGACCCCGACTTAAACAAGTTGAAAAACGTATTCGGGTGTTACCATTTAGTGGTCAATTGTGCGGAATATGTACTGTACTGTGCAATCTACTAATACAAGTTTCAATCAATCAATCAAAAACAAGGTTTTCCAAAATAAGAGAACAACTTCAACTCCAGTTATGGAAAAAAAGTGCCAACATGGCACTGCCATATTTATTATTGAAGTCACAAAGTGCATTTTTTTTTTTTTAACATGCCTCAAAAAAGCATCTTGGAATTTGGGACATGTTCTGCCTGTGCAAATCCTGATACCCACTACAACTAGAGATGTCCGATAATATCGGCCTGCCGATATAATCTTCCGATAAATGCTTTACAATGTAATATTGTTTTTTTTATTATCGGTATCGTTTTTTTTATTATCGGTATCAGTTTTTATTTTTTTTATTTTTTATTAAAACAACATAAAAAACAAAAGATACACTTACAATTAGTACACCAACCCAAAAAACCTCCCTCCCCCATTTACACTCATTCACACAAAAAGGTTGTTTCTTTCTGTTATTAATATTCTGGTTCCTACATTATATATCAATATATATCAATACAGTCTGCAAGGGATACAGTCCGTAAGCACACATGATTGTGCGTGCTGCTGGTCCACTAATAGTACTAACCTTTAACAGTTAATTTTACTCATTTTCATGAATTACTAGTTTCTATGTAACTGTTTTTATATTGTTTTACTTTCTTTTTTATTCAAGAAAATGTTTTTAATGTATTTATCTTATTTTATAATTTTTTTTAAAAAGGACCTTATCTCCACCATACCTGGTTGTCCAAATTAGGCATAATAATGGGTTAATTCCACGACTGTATGTATCAGTATCGGTTGATATCGGTATCGGATGATATCGGTATCGGTAATTAAAGAGTTGGACAATATCGGAATATCGGATATCGGCAAAAAGCCATTATCGGACATCCCTAACTACAACTATGGGAAATACTATACTTTGACTTTCACAAAGTGCATTATTTTTTTTAAACATGCCTCAAAACAACAGCTACAAAAACAATGACGGCACACAACTTCAGTCCAGAGTATACTAGACTCCTACGTCCGTGTTTTACTGGATATGTACCACTCCGCACAGCAGCGTTTTAAAAAGTCATTAATTTTACTTTTTGAAACCGATACCGATCATTTCCGTTATTACATTTTAAAGCATTTATCGGCCGATAATATCGGCAGGCCGATATTATGGGACATCTCTAGATAAAATCATTGCATGCATGTAAACTTGTGCAGCTTGAACAGATAAACAAGGTCTAATACGCCTGAAACTGTTTATATTTCATTTTATGGTCTTAGTCATTTTTATAATATGACCATCAAATTTTAGCTTAGGGTCCAAAATAACACCCAAATATTTAAATTCCTTTACTTGCTCTATTTGATTTTGATTAATGTTGACCTGAATTTCATTTAATGATTGTTTCTACAAAGAGAAACACATTGTGACTGTTTTCTTATAATTTAGGGTTAAACTGTATTTTGAAGCCATGTTGATACTTCAGCAAGCTGTCTGTTTAATATCTCTGAAGCCTGTGGAGGCGTGTTGGCTACTACATAAATTATTATATCATCTGCATACATTTGGCATGTGGTATTTGTGCAACTATTGGGGAGGTCATTAATATATACACTGAAAAGCAGCGGGCCCAAAATAGATCCTTGTGGCACATCCACATCACAATTTATTACGTCAGATTTAACACCATTTATTTGAACACGTTGTTGCAATTCAAGTTATGATTTAAACCAATTTATAGTTTGTTTTGATACATGAAATTGTATCATATTGACATATGCTATCTTAGCAAAGGCGTACACCTTACAGTCATTAATTAAACTTGGTACATAACACATACCTACTGTTAGCATGCTAATTGTTCTGGCTAATTTTGCATGTGCAAGCCTCTTAGTCACTTGTCGCATTGCAACATGTCAATGATGCCATTTCAGTTCTACTCGAGCATTCAGCATTCACACCCAATTACTAGCGGAATTGCACAGATGCCAGTGTTTCCCATAAACTGCAAAAATACCTGTGGTGGTGGGGGCGTGGCTACGGGCGTGGTTATGGGCGTGGTCACCATGACATCATCAAGTAATTTGCATAATTTACTACAATGATATGATTTTCTCTAAAAAGGCTCAAAAAATGTATACTTACTAATTGATAATAACAGTTTTGTTTTAAACGTCCATCCATCCATCCATCCATTTTACAATATAATTACAACACTTTATGTACATATTTATATACAGATTTGAACAATAAGTTATTCACTGAAATATATGTATTAATTGTGGTTCTTTCAAAAAATATATCTTATAAAATATAAAAGCTAAAATGTCTCTTAAAGCTCTGCCCCTTTAATTAGTGCATACTAAATAATTTAACGTGAGCCTACTACTACAACCATATTATTTACCAGCAACATAAAGTGAAACAGAGGCAGAGGTGTCCTGCCACAGTCAGTAACAAATAAACAGAAAACAGTAGTGGTCAAATACAAATAAGGCAACAAGAGAAGTATCCTACACTTCCCTTTTGTAAAGTAAATCTGAACAGCCTATATGGGCATCTACATCAACTATATGATTTGCCTGAGAAGCTGGACAGGACAAAAAAAAAATACAACTTTTTTTTTTTTTTTTTTTAATGTGTGGGAAACACTAAATTCTTGTTAATATCATTATTGCACACACTTGCAAGAAATGTGTACACATGTTCATCAAACACTGTGTAAAAGACACACAGGTCAACGGCCGTTTTGGTTTTCAGGTGCCATTTTTGGGGGAAATTGAGCTGGTTCCATTTTTCCTTTGTTTTAACTTTTTGTGTTTGTTTTTTAATCAAAAACGTGTTTATTTTGCCGCACTTTGGACACCCTCCTCATAAGGCTTTGTTTCACCCTCTTAAGGAAGTTTCTTTAAAAAGACGGATGCTACAAATGGTTGCCACTATTGATTCAAGCACTGATGCACTCATCTTCCTGCTGGCCTGCAGGAGATATTGATTAAAGGCTGCACCTCTAACACCAACATGCCCTGTCCTGAGTGGGTGTGTGTCGGCTACACACACCCACAAAGTCAATCGAGCACTCCCATGCACACGCCGCTTTACGCTAACACACACACAAATAAAGTCGTAACGACGCATGACAAAAGCGGCACCCAGTGAGTCAACGTTGACAAGGACAAGGTACAGTGGAAGAGCAGGTATTTGTGTCACACACACAGACACACACACACACATACTCTTGTATTTGCAACCTTCTTGAGACCTCTGAAAAATGCCTACCTCTTTAGGACCACCATTTCTAGATATATAAAGATTTGTATTCACAACATTAATAATATATACATACTATGCAAATATTAAAAAAGCTTGTTGTGAAAAATGAGTTGGAATTTCACAAGAAAAAGGTCACAATTTCACAAGAAAAAAGTAGAATGTTGGCGGTGTTATAATAAAAGTTGTAATTGTACTCAAAGCAAGTCAACATTTTACAAGAAAAACTGAACATGTGTGCAATATTATGATAAAAGTTGGAGTCGCAATTTTACAAGAAAAGATAAAAATTTTGGCAATTTTATGAAAAGAGTCGTAATTTTACTCGACAAAAGTCGCAATTTTGTTAGAAAACTTCAGAATTTTGGCAACATTATAATAATAATCGGAATTTTACTTGGCAAAATTGCGACAAAAGTCATCGTTTTGCTAAAAAATGTTCACTATTTTATAAGAACAACAAAAAATAGGCAATATTGTGATAAAAGTAATAATTTTATACGACAAATGTTGCCATTTTGTATTAAAAAGTAATTTTACATAAAAAAGTAATAATTTTACATAAAAAAAGTAATACTTTTACGAGAAAATATTGCAATATTAGAGAAACAGAAAAAATATGACAAATTGTTCCCAATTTTAGAAGAAAAAAGTCGACACACTGCTTTTAGTTAATTTTTTTAATTAAAATGTTTTGTTTGTAATTGTTTTTTAATCTTCATTATTTACTTGAAGTTATTACAGTATGTCTCTATATACATATTTATTAATTTTTATTAATTTTGGGTATTAATTTCTTACACCCACTTGTTATTACATATGTTGGCCAAAGGGGGAGCACTTCAAATTTTTACACACACTTGTTATTTCATATATTGACCAGAGAGGGCGCACTTTTAAAACCGACACACACTCAATTTGAAAAATCCCTCTTTTTTGGGTCCACCCTCATTTTGATAGATTTCACCACCAGGGGGTGCAAATGAGACATTCTCTATTAGATGCAATGGTTTCCCGTATTGGGACCATGATTTATGTCATCACTTGTTCACACCTCCTCATATAGAAGCTACTTTTCCTTTTTGATGTCTCAAGAAGGGTAAAAATACAAGAACACACACATCCTTTTACACAATTTCCTCACACTTCCTGCCAGCCAGTGCTGGCGTAACATGGTGGGCGGACATGTTGTTGTGACATGTTGCAACACGAGCGCAAAAACACACAATTCTGCGGAACCCGCTGAGGGTAAAGTGACTCTTCAAAAAGTTTCCTTTCGGGGCAACATATAAAAAACTTAAACAGCAAATATGGCCGACATACTGTATGTTTGATGTGTCAGCATCGACAAATCTGTTTTTTGGCTTACTGAGTAACTTCATACTAAGATGTAATCTCCGATACACCAACTGATACATGCCCAAATAGGAATAATTACCCAGTAGAAGCAATAAGTACACATAACTTCATGCAGTCATATAGAAAATGTCAACAACTCTTGCACTCCTGATGCGCTGCACACAAAAGGGTAAAAAATGTGCTATTATTTTCCTGACCACATTGTGTCGTTATTAATCCCATCGTTTGGATTGACTTGACATTTCTCATACAGCAAAACAAAACAATTATTTACATAGATAAATAGAGATGTATATTTTCATAGTAGTATAGAATGATTTATAATTTACAAAAATCGATTTAAAAAAAATACATGTATATTAGGGTTGTACGGTATACCGGTACTGGTATAGAGGAGCATGTTCGGCAGCGCATAATAACGGAGTACTTCCAAGCAGACACAGTGTGTAGACAGAAAAGGGAGAACGGACGCATTTTGGCTTAAAAACTAAGGATAAAGGTGAAGTTATAACACTGAAACGCCCTCAGGAAGAGGTGCTTTAAGACATGGCTAGCTAGCTAGCAGCTAACATCCATTCGCAGTTGGCAGTGTTTTAGCTACTTCTAAATCACTAATCCTCGCCTCCATGGCGACAAATAAAGTAAGTTTCTTACAAGTATCATCCCTGCAGGACGAGGAATAGTCAAACATGCTTCACTACACACCGTAGGAGGATACAATAGCTCACCGCTAACAAAAGCTAGCTTGCCTGAATGTAAAGAAATGCCATGGGTGGATCTGCACCACTGTAATGATACATGAGCGTACCTAGTCGATACCACTATGATTACATCGATATTTTTTATCATCACAAAATCTTTTTTCCTATTTAAAAAAAATTCATATTATGTTTGTAAACTCAGTAAATATGTCCCTGGACACATGAGCACTTTGAATATGACCAATGTATAATCCTGTAACTACTTGGTATCGGATCGATACCTTAAATTTGTGGTATCATCCAAAACTAATGTAAAGTATCAATGAACAGAAGAATAAGTGATTATTACATTTTAACAGAAGTGTAGATAGAATATGTCAAAAGAGAATGCAAGCAGATATTAACAGTAAATGAACAAGTAGATTAATAAGTCATTTTCTACCGCTTGTCCTTAATAATTGTGACAAAATAATAGAATGATAAATGACACAATATGTTACTGCATATGTCAGCAGACTAATTAGGAGCATTTGTTTGTTTACTTACTACTAAAAGACAAGTTGTCTTGTATGTACTATGTGTTGAGGTGGGGGGTGGGAGGGTTAGCGGGGGTGTCTATATTTTCAAGTATTTCTTGTATATATATATATATATATATATATATATATATATATATATATATATATATATATATATATATATATATATATATATACTACCGTTCAAAAGTTTGGGGTCACCCAAACAATTTTGTGGAATAGCCTTCATTTCTAAGAACAAGAATAGACTGTCGAGTTTCAGATGACAGTTCTCTTTTTCTGGCCATTTTGAGCGTTTAATTGACCCCACAAATGTGATGCTCCAGAAACTCAATCTGCTCAAAGGAAGGTCCGTTTTGTAGCTTCTGTAACGAGCTAAACTGTTTTCAGATGTGTGAACATGATTGCACAAGGGTTTTCTAATCATCAATTAGCCTTCTGAGCCAATGAGCAAACACATTGTACCATTAGAACACTGGAGTGATAGTTGCTGGAAATGGGCCTCTATACACCTATGTAGATATTGCACCAAAAACCAGACATTTGCAGCTAGAATAGTCATTTACCACATTAGCAATGTATAGAGTGTATTTCTTTAAAGTTAAGACTAGTTTAAAGTTATCTTCATTGAAAAGTACAGTGCTTTTCCTTCAAAAATAAGGACATTTCAATGTGACCCCAAACTTTTGAACGGTAGTGTATATAAATAATCCGTTCATGAATGGGTATATCCGTTCGGCCACCGTGTTCAATGGAGAAGTCTGATCTACAAAATGTGCAGGCAGCATACCCCTTCCCCTTCCAGCTGTCCTGGATGAACTGACGTTATTTTTTTCCAATCATTTTGGAACTTGCAAGCGTACTTCTTCTTTTTACTCGTCGCCGCCATGTCTCTTCTTCGTTCTTCCGCTTCGTCTCTGTTATGTTTTTGGACATCACTACTTGCCGTAGTTTTGAAGCAATGCATGGTGGGAATCCGGATGTTGTGTGCCAGGCTGGAATAAACCCACGCTGAGAAATAGTTCCGTGCTTGCCTACTTTATGGGTTATAGATAAACCTATGGATAACGGAGACATATACAGTATAATAGTCTCCTTTTCAGGTGAGAGAGGACGCTAAAGGCAGTGCCTTTAAGGCACGCCCCCAATATTGTTGTCCGGGTGGAAATCGGGAGAAATTCGGGAGAATGGTTGCCCCGGGAGATTTTCGGGAGGGGCACTGAATTTCAGGAGTCTCCCGGGAAAATCGGGAGGGTTGGTGTTAGAATAATTGTTTCTAAGTTTTCACAAAAACTTTGTGTTACATTTGAGTGCCTGGTGAGAAGCAAAAGCTGTCTTTGAAACCCACCAAGAAGAAGGCTTGTACAACTCCACTGTGTAGGGGGGAAGCAAGATGAAGGTGTTCCTGTGTCTTTCATGTATTAGAATCAAACAGAAAGATATTGTCTTTCCCAAGGACTGTGGAAGCGAGGAGGAGGCAGGACCGGAGTCCCCTCCAGGCGACCCCTTTTTCAACTCTTTTACGAACCTCTTTTTTTTAACTCGTTTACGACCTTTTCTGTGAAGTGTTTACGACCTTTTCTTTTGAACTGTTCTGTAAGCAAAGGCAATGCTGTTTACGACCCACTTCCCTCTGGAAGCAGCTGTGGTCATGTGGTCGGAGAAAGTCAAATAAAGAAGGAGGAGTACAATCTTTCGCCAGAGCGTGCTGAGATACTGTACAAGGGTACAGTGTACAGGCGACTCTCCTCTATTGAGTCCAAATTGAATTCTGTCTCTGTTTAATTCTTTGCCTCTTGTCTTGTTTAATAGATGTCATCCGTGTTTGAACCTGAAAGTTGGCAAGTATGGGCGCAGTGTTTACCATGTAGCCTACCTAGCATTAGCGTCACGGCCGCGTGGCAAAAGCCAACGCAAATATTTTGTTTCTGGATGGTTTCTTTTAAGTTATATAATTCAAAATGTGGGAACAGGGGTAATTTCATTGAGAGGGGGAGTGCTATTGCAGCTGGAACAAGTTACAACAGTCACTTTAATGGCAATGTACTCAGCGACTCGTACTCACGCAGGAAACTGTGTACTACAAGCCTTTATGTATAAGGAAGTCAAAACTAAAACCAGGGAACAGGCGTACTTAAGGGTTAAAAATAGAGATGTCCGATAAATGCTTTAAAATGTAATATCAGAAATCATCGGTATCGGTTTCAAAAAGTAAAATGTATGACTTTTTAAAACGCCGCCGGACGTAGGGAGAAGTA
Organism: Entelurus aequoreus; assembly: GCF_033978785.1. Taxonomy (NCBI): domain Eukaryota; kingdom Metazoa; phylum Chordata; class Actinopteri; order Syngnathiformes; family Syngnathidae; genus Entelurus; species Entelurus aequoreus. The sequence continues at coordinate 10,091,909 of NC_084745.1, forward strand.
CAGAGCAGTTGCGTCTCCCAGTCATACTTGCCAACCCTCCCAATTTACCCGGGAGACTCCCGAATTTCAGTGCCCCTCCCGAATATCTCCCGGGGCAACCATTCTCCCGAATTTCTCCCGATTTCCACTCAGACAACAATATTGGGGGCGTGCCTTAAAGGCGCTGCCTTCGTGTGCCGGCCCAGTCACATAATATCTACGGCTTTTTCACACACACACAAGTGAATGCAACGCATACATGGTCAACAGCCATACAGGTCACACTGAGGGTGTCCGTATAAACAACTTTAACACTGTTACAAATATGCGCCACACTGTGAACCCACACCAAACAAGAATGACAAACACATTTCGGGAGAACATCCGCACCGTAACACAACATAAACACAACAGAACAAATACCCAGAACTAGTGATGGGTCCGGCAACACCGATGCATCGGCGCATGCGTCAAGCTCATAGAGCAAAACCCTGTGTCGGTGCGCGTACCGCTTTTAGAAAGTCACGTGACCGATCATGAGCTGTTTCGGTCACGTGACCGATACGCAAACTGTGTCGCAAACTGCCTCCTCTACAGCCGGAGAAATACGCATAAAATGTAATACGTTGGAAAAACTGTTTTTTTTTAAATAAAAATGTGTAAAAAAAAATATTTTAAAAATCCCAGTCCACAAGCATCCTCATTCACAACACGTTCTCTTAGATTTCCATGTTATGATACATGTTTACATTATTTATTGACTGTATCTAAAAAAGATAAAAATATATTTTTATTTAAATGAAGATATGAAATAATCCTAAATGAAATACAATGACTTGGTTTATATTATTGTATATACTAGGTCATAAAATCAGTGTCAGTTGAGTCGGTAGGGATTTTTAATGTCCAGCAGATGTCAGTATTTAGTGACACAGTATCGACACAGTATCAATACAGTTTTGCAAATGTGTCGAAACGCTTCATGACGCCTCATCAACCCATCACTACCCAGAACCCCGTGCAGTACTAACTCTTCCGGGACGCTACAATATACACCACCCGCTACCCCCTACACCCACCTTAACCCCGCCCACCTCAACCTCCTCATGCTCTCTCAGGGAGAGCATGTCCCAAATTCCAAGCTGCTGTTTTGAGGCAAGTTAAAAAAAAATAATGCACTTTGTGGCTTCAATAATAAATATGGCAGTGCCATGTTGGCACTTTTTTCCATAACTTGAGTTGATTTATTTTGGAAAACCTTGTTACATTGTTTAATGCATCCAGCGGGGCATCACAACAAAATTAGGCATAATAATGTGTTAATTCCACGACTGTATATATCGGTATCGGTTGATATCCGAATCGGTAATTAAGAGTTGGACAATATCGGATATCGGCAAAAAAGCCATTATCGGACATCTTGAGTAGGAAAAAGCATACATGCTGAAAGGAATTTTGAGAAAATAAAAAGGACCTTCAATACGCTGCTGCCAAAACCACAGAAGAAGAGTGGAGGAGGAAGTGCAGGAACAACACTACTCAATGAAGCGTACACAAAGAAGCCCGCGGGCCTCAGGTTGGTTCCGGGTTTGCCCTTGTTGGGATCACGTGACCACCGCAGCAACGATGGCGCGAGACCACCAATAACATCCGCATTGTAAAAAAAAAAAAAAAAAAAAACACAACACAAGTGTACGCAGCCTCGTGGACACTAGTTGGCGTATTCCACGCACACGCGGATGTAAACTTCACCGAAGTCAACCACGTACATTTGGGGGGAAACAAACAACCCACAAATGAGAAAAGGAGCGTCCGTCTTACCTCCTCCAGATGACAAACAGCTGCTGGTGTGCGTGTGTGTGCGCGCGTGGGAGAATGAAGGGACGGCCGCCGCCTCTCACTCACCGAGGTGATTCACGTTGACTTCTGGTCACTTCAAAATAAAAGCATGGAGTGAGGAGAGAACGGACGCGAGATCCCTTCATCCCGGTCTCGGAGTTTTATTGTGAAATTGCCGGAAGTTGTGCAGTTATTCGGTCTTTCTTGACCAGGCACTCCCGCGCCTTAACATGTCTTATATTTTACTGGCAAAGAACTGAATACACTTCTCGATTCGCGTGGACGGAAGTTCCTGTTTTAATTCTCACAAACTATATCAGGATTTGTTTTTTTTTACAAGTTTAACAATAATCTACCTGAATGATTAAAAGCGCTCACCTTCACATATACATCCTGTTAAAAATATTTAAAAAAATAATTAATATCTACCTTAAAGAAGACAACGGCAATCTCCCTTCGTTTAGCCTTTTACTGTTGACTTCCAGGTTGTATGTGCCTCCGACTCGCTGAAACCAAACAGGTGTACAGGTTTGAGTGGCACGTGACGTCACGCACACACAAGCGGGAAAACAGGAATGTTCCACATTCCGGAGCAGCTCAAGATTCCTGATTGTTCGCAGAAAAGGAACACTTTGAAGTGACATCTTTTATACAACATGGTGTGTATGTGTGTAAAGAACCAAACCTGTAACGAATAAAAATTACATTTATTTGCATGGTACACAACTTACAGGCAAACATAAAGTTGCTCCAAAGTGAAGAAAGTAACATAAAGTCAAAGAGGAATATAAATATATATATATATATATGATATAAATCAAAAGCAGTGCATACAGTCAGTCAGGTGTCATTTACAGGAAGTAGAGGCAGACTGACCACGTGTGTCCAAACAATGAAAAGAAAAGGAAATCAGTAACGCAAATGTAAAGCATGTTCCCACTGAAGCCAAAGTAAACAACACCACACTTTTGTGTGCATGGAGTAAGGTGCTCTGTAACTATTCCACTGTTTGGTTGAAGTGGCGCTTCCCGTCCAGGTACAACATGGACTCTGCGGAACAAACACACAATCAGGATGGGGGCCGCAAACAATGCAAGTGTGTGTGTGTGTGTTCTTGTATTTCTACCATTCTTGAGAAATCAACAAGGAAAAGTACCTTCCATATGAGGAGGTGAGAACAAGTTAGGACATAAATCATGGTCCCAATACAGAAAACCATTGCATCTAATAGAGAATGTCTCATTTGCACCCCCTGGTGGTGAAATCTATCAAAATGAGGGTTGTCCCAAAAAGGAGGGATTTTTCAAATTGACTGTGTGTCGGTTTTAAAAGTGCTCCCCCTCTGGTCAACATATGAAATAACAAGTATGTGTAAAAAATTGAAGTGCTCCCCTTCTGGCCAAAATATGTAGTAACAAGTGTGTGTAAGAAATTTAAGTGCTCCCCCTCTGGCCAACATATGACACAACAAGTGTGTGTAAAAAATTGAAGTACGCCCCCTCTGGCCAACATATGTATTAACAAGTGTGTGTAAGAATTTGAAGTGCTCCCCCTCTGGCCAACATATGAAATAACAAGTGTGTGTAAAAATTTGAAGTGCTCCCCCTCTGGCCAACATATGTAATAACAAGTGTGTGGAATTGAAATGCGCCCCCTTTGGCCAAAATTAATTAAAAAAATAAAATAAATATGTATATAGAGAATTACTGTAATAACTTGAAGTAAACAATGAAGATTAAAAAACAGTTACGAACAAAAAATTCAACAACAAAAAAAACAAAACTAAATAACTTTTTTTATATTTGCATAGTTTGTATATATTATTAATGTTGTAAACACAAATCTTTATATATCTAGAAAAAGTGGTCCTAAAGAGGTAGACATTCTCAAGAAGGTAACAAATACAAGAAAGTGTGTCTGTGTGTGAGTGTGTGTGTGTGTAAGGGCTTACCTCCGTACGTCTGAGGGATGATGCTGGGAACGTCACGGTCCGACACGAAGGTGAAGTGGAAGACATTGGTGGTGTTGTGCTGCCGTGTGAGCGGGTCGAAGACCTCGCTGTGAACTCTGACCTGGATGTGCTTGCCCTCCGTGTAGCACACCTGAAACGGTGAACGTGGTCGTCACGGTTACTCTTCCCTCACCGCAGCGTCTGATCTTGACGAAGCTTACCACACCATTTTATTTAGATACATTTTAAATACATTTATTCATTATGCTTATATAAAAATACTAATCGTTTTATAACAGATTTATTTAAAATGTGTTCAAATGTATTTTGATTTAAATACCTAATACACTACACAAAATATTAATGATTCAAAATAGATTTAATAGGTTCCTTTTATTTAGATTTAAATACATTATAAAATACTAATTATTTTTAGGCTTTACAACTATTCTAAATAATTTGAAATATATTTCAAAACAACACATTTTAATGTAAAGCTTTATCTAAAATTAATTACACTGAAATACTGTACATCTGAGTATACCAACAATTACAAAAATAGCTTAATTTAAAATGTTTTCTAATGCATTTAGATTTAAATATGTTTTCTTCAAATAATAATGATTCAAAATAGATTTATTTAGAATTAGTTTGGCTTTGAATAAACTTAAAATGTAAATGTATTATACAATACTAATTATTTAAAAGGAGCTTTATTTAAAATTATTCCAAAATAATTTTGATTGAAAGACATTTTAAAACACTAAAAAATTAAATATATAGCTTTATCTACAATTAGTTCATTTCAATTTACTTAGACTGCAAAACAATAATATCAATCATATCAATAATTTCAAAATACAATTATTTAAAACTGTTTTGAATACATCTGTAAATCCATTTAAATTTATTTTGAAATTTTGAAATAGCGTTATTTGAAATTATCTTCAATAATTGTTTTGCATTACAGACTGAAATAATTTTCAAACATTTTAAATAAAATAGCTTTATTTAAAATTAATCTACATGTATATAGATTAACATACATTTTAAAATATTTATCTTATTTTAAATTTACATTTATCTGGACTGGAATCAATTTAAAAAAATATTATTTCAAATTAAATAGCTTTATCTAAAATTAATTTAGATTTATTTAACATGCTAATACCTTAAATCTCTGACTTTTAAATGTATTGTTCAAGGTGTCAGGTCGATCGGTGGAGTCGTGCCTTAAATTAAAGATCATGATGAAGGATCTCCAGATCAATATTTTGTCAATATAATGATTTAACAAACTTTATAAAATATAGAAGTTGAATAAATTCACCATATTTGCGTACAGCAGGTGGTATTGTTTATATGTCTGGTTGCTACTTCCTGACCTGTGACGACAGCAGCAGCAAGGAACCGATCTCCACAGGCTTCTGGAAGAGGATGTCGTCGACGGCAACCAGACTGGGCCGACACCCTCTACGGCAGACGCTTGTTAAAAAAGAAATATTTGAAGTGTTTTCCTATGTCCGGTCCAACTCTCACCCAAAGGAGGAGGCGTTTGCCCAGCCCAGCTCGTAGGCCTTCCTCATGAGGAAACCTCCAAAGATCCTGTTGAAAATGTTCCTCTCCTGGGACAGCAGAAGCAGACGGAAGGTAAATGGACAAAGACGCTGGTGTGAGTGAGGGTTGTTGGCGTCACATTCAGCTAATTACCCCCTAATTCTATGCAGTGTCTGTCCCTCATTTTTCCTCCAGGAAAAAGAACGTGCAGTCATTCCTGGAGGAGGCCACACTGATGGATCCCAGAAGGATGTTCCAATAGCAGCAGAAGTGCACTTTTTGGAGAGCTGTATTATTTTCAGTTTTGTGCCCAAGGGACTGATTTTATTTAACACTATATTATTATTTATACACCTATAGTGATCACAGAGACAGGTTGTTTTTGTGTTACTGTATATATTTGTTTTTCTGAAAAATCCCACTTAATATACTTTGGGTAACAACAGTCAATATATATTTTTTTAGGGGGGTAACAACAGTCAATATTTATTTATTTATTTTATTTCATTTTGTTCTTTAAAATAAAAGTGAGCTTTTGTTAAACCAAATATTGTGTTTTTTTCCATATACAACAACCTATCTGGATTCGATAAGAGAATCGATAAGGAATCGGTTCGATAAGAGGATTCGATAATGGGCTCGAACTCGATCATTTCTTATCAAACATCATCCCTACCTGAGGGTGGCAGATCTCCAAGCCTTTCAGCTTGCCGTCTTCCATCCACACGGAGCTGGGAGGCAACACTCGGCTGCGGAAGCTGACCGTCCTGAAAGGAAACACAGGAAGTGAATGGATAATCCAAGAGGTGGACTTCAACACTAGCATGAAGTGTAGTCTTGATGCCAAAATTTTGGTAACGGTACCAAAATATTTCGGTACTTTTCTAAATAAAGGGGATCACAAAAAATGTCATTACTGGCTTTATTTTAACAAAAGAATTGAGGGTACATTAAACATATGTTTCTTATTGCAATTTAGTCCTTAAATAAAATAGTGAACATACTAGAGAACGTGTCTTTTATTAGTAAGTAAACAAACAAAGGCTCCTAATTTAGCTGCTGACATACGCAGTAATATATTGTGTCATTTATCATTCTATTATTTTGTCAAAATTATTAAAGACAAGTGGTAGAAAATGAATGATTAATCTACTTGTTCATTTACTGTTAAAGGCCTACTGAAACCCACTACTACCGACCACGCAGTCTGATAGTTTATATATCAATGATGAAATCTTAACATTATAACACATGCCAATACGGCCGGGTAAACTTATAAAGTGACATTTTAAATTTGCCGCTAAACTTCCGGTTCGAAACGCCTCTGAGGATGACGTATGCGTGTGACGTAGCCCGGCGAACACGGGTATGCCTTCCACATTGAAGCCGATACGAAAAAGCTCTGTTTTCATTTCATAATTCCACAGTATTCTGGACATCTGTGTTCGTGAATCTGTTTCAATCATGTTCATTGCATTATGGAGAAGGAAGCCGAGCAAGCAAAGAAGAAAGTTGTCGGTGCGAAATGGACGTATTTTTCGAACGTAGTCAGCCACAACAGTACACAGCCGGCGCTTCTTTGTTTACATTCCCGAAAGATGCAGTCAAGATGGAAGAACTCGGATAACAGAGACTCTAACCAGGAGGACTTTTGATTTGGATACACAGACGCCTGTAGAGAACTGGGACAACACAGACTCTTACCAGGATTACTTTGATTTGGATGACAAAGACGCAGACGTGCTACTGTGAGTATGCAGCTTTGGCTTTTTTTTGCGTATGTACGTAACTTTTTTAAAATATATAAGCTTTATGAACCTTGGGTTAGGTGAACGGTCTTTTGGGCTGAGTGATTGTGTGTGTTGATCATGTGTTTGAATTGTATTGGCGTGTTCTATGGAGCTAGGAGCTAGCAGAGGAGCTAGGAGCTAGCATAACACGTACCGTACCGTACGTGCGCGTCACGTACGTAACTTTTTTAAAATATATAAGCTTTATGAACCTTGGGTTAGGTGAACGGTCTTTTGGGCTGAGTGATTGTGTGTGTTGATCATGTGTTTGAATTGTATTGGCGTGTTCTATGGAGCTAGGAGCTAGCAGAGGAGCTAGGAGCTAGCATAACACGTACCGTACCGTACGTGCGCGTCACGTACGTAACTTTTTTAAAATATATAAGCTTTATGAACCTTGGGTTAGGTGAACGGTCTTTTGGGCTGAGTGATTGTGTGTGTTGATCATGTGTTTGAATTGTATTGGCGTGTTCTATGGAGCTAGGAGCTAGCAGAGGAGCTAGGAGCTAGCATAACACGTACCGTACCGTACGTGCGCGTCACGTACGTAACTTTTTAAAAATATATAAGCTTTATGAACCTTGGGTTAGGTGAACGATCTTTTGGGCTGAGTGATTGTGTGTGTTGATCAGGTGTTTGAATTGTATTGGCGTGTTCTATGGAGCTAGGAGCTAGCAGAGGAGCTAGGAGCTAGCATAACAAACACACAGGTGTTATTATGCAGGATTAATTTGTGGCATATTAAATATAAGCCTGGTTGTGTTGTGGCTAATAGAGTATATATATGTCTTGTGTTTATTTACTGTTGTAGTCATTCCCAGCTGAATATCAGGTACCGTGAGTATGCAGCCTTGGCTGCTAAACATTCGATAACTTGACCGTATGTGCGCGTCACGTACGTAACTTTTTAAAAATATATAAGCTTTATGAACCTTGGGTTAGGTAAACGGTCTTTTGGGCTGAGTGATTGTGTGTGTTGATCAGGTGTTTGAATTGTATTGGCGTGTTCTATGGAGCTAGGAGCTAGCAGAGGAGCTAGGAGCTAGCATAACAAACACGCAGGTGTTTTTATGCAGGATTAATTTGTGGCATATTAAATATAAGCCTGGTTGTGTTGTGGCTAATAGAGTATATATATGTCTTGTGTTTATTTACTGTTGTAGTCATTCCCAGCTGAATATCAGGTCACCCCCGGCTCTCACAGCATCTTCCCTATCTGAATAGCTTCAACTCCCCACTAGTCCTTCACTTGCACTTTACTCATCCACAAATCTTTCATCCTCGCTCAAATTAATGGGGAAATTGTCGCTTTCTCGGTCCGAATCTCTCTCACTTCATGCGGCCATCATTGTAAACAATAGGGAACCTTGCGTATATGTTCAACTGACTACGTCACGCTACTTCCGGTAGGGGCAAGCCTTTTTTTTATCAGATACCCAAAGTTGCAATCTTTATCGTCGTTGTTCTATACTAAATCCTTTCAGCAAAAATATGGCAATATCGCGAAATGATCAAGTATGACACATAGAATAGATCTGCTATCCCCGTTTAAATAAAAAAAATTCATTTCAGTAGGCCTTTAATATCTGCTTATTTTCTGTTTCAATGTTCTATCTACACTTCTGTTAAAATGTAATAATCACTTATTCTTCTGTTGTTTGATACTTTACATTAGTTTGGGATGATACCACAGATTTGGGTATCAATCCGATACTAAGTAGTTACAGGATCATACAATGTACCGGTAAGATCTGAAGGGGGAATGTGGAGAATGTATATATTTTTAAGAGTTCTTTCTTTATTCATAGTCATGTTTAAAGCAGCTAATATTTTCCCATGTGTACTCTTTATACTCTTTATCTGTGCCTTACCTTGAAGGCGTTGGAATGTGGGAGTATGGTGTACTCCCTTTTTACCTTATCAGTATTAGAACAATGGGGCTGTATTCCTTTCTGGGCAGGGTGGGGGCTGTTTTTGTATTCAATAAGTTGTCTCTTCCCGTTTAATTTTTAGACCGCTTCTAGATGCTGGTATTACCGCATTGTAATAGTGGTCGGTCTCCTAAAGCTTTAGTAAAACTTGATGATATTCCTATTCTGTCTTGATGGTCCTTCTTACTCAACATAAATGTAATCTGAAAGAATTTGGGATTGACCAGTGACTTTTATTCCCTGAGAGGAAGACTGGGCAGACGCAACAGTATCAATCCGATACCAAGTAGTTACAGAATCACACAATGGTCATATTCAAAATCCTCAAGTGTCCAGGGACATATTTCCTTAGTTTATAAACATGATATATCTAAAAAAAAAAACGAAAGAAGATTTTGTGATGCTAAAAAATATCGATGTAAACATAGTAGTATCGACCAGATACGCTCCAGTACTTGGTATCATCACAGTGGATGTTTGGTGTAGATCCACCAATGGCGTTTGCTGCAGGGAATTCTGGGAATTTTTTCTGTAGTGTTTATGTTGTGCTGCGGTGCAAATATTCTCCCAAAATGTGTTTGTCATTGTTGTTTAGTGTGGTTTTATTATATGGCACATGTTTATGACAGTGTTGGCGTTGTTCATACAGCCACCCTTAGTGTGACCCGTATGGCTGTTGATTAAGTATGCACTTCATTCAAATGGGATCAGTGTGTTGAAAGTTACGATGTTTGCCTAAATGGTTACTGATTGGATATAATGAAATATTGTCTTGACTTTGTCAACTACAGACAAGAGCTTACTTATCCATTATCATGGCTCGGACCGTGCTGGTGTGATGTGAACATGTATAGCTATCACAGACCTCTAAAAATGACGGGTGGGGGACCGGTACTTTTTAGAGGCGGTATAGTACCGAATATGATTCATTCGTATCGCTAATACCGGTATACCGTACAACCCTACTAGCATGTTCCTACTTGGTGTCCAGAGTGTTGAGGAAAAGGCCGTGGACTATTTTCCTCTCCTCGGCCGTCGGCGCCACCTTCAGGAGGGACGCGGTGCTCAGCTCCACGCGGCGGGTCTTGTTCGCTGTGCAACACACCACGAAATCTCAGAGACTTTTATCTTTGGCGAGTCGTGTCCTCCTTTACCTTCTCCCTGCTGGAAGAGTTCCTCTTCTTCGGGACCCTCCGGTTTCAGTGGATTGACAAAGGCCGCTCTGGAAGGAAGTGAAAGTACACAAAAGTCAGCCTTTTTCGCTTCCCTTCCTCCTAAAAACATCTTATATACCTAACCTCTTGTTCTCTGGATCTCGAGCCACCATGACAAAAGTTGCATCCAACACTGGAGAATAAGCTCCGTCTCGATACTGGAACAAACAAAAAACACTACTTGAATTTATACTACAGTAGAACCTCGATTTACCAACTCCTCTATTTGCAAACTTTTTGTTGTACAAACTTTTCGATTGAGCCAAATACGCCTGTGTACGAACACTCAGTCATTCACTTTCTTTACCGCCTGCAGGCAAAAAGCAGGGCGCAGCATTTTTGAGGAGGCGGAGCCCCCCCACGTTACTTATCAGCACTTCAGCATGTGTGCCTGTTCTGTGTTTTTTCTCCTCTTGTCCAGTTTTTCTTTTTTGCCAACTCAATATGAGTCTGAAAAAGACAACAGACCAGCGTGGAAAGAAGGAGACTATTTGCGAGGAGTAAACACAGCAAGTTTTAACTGTGATTAAACCAGACTTTTCCGGAAAAAGGTGCCAAAGCAGACTTATTTGACAGAGGAGGAGAAGAGCTTACTCTTGTTCAGCGGTGCCTCCCTACACCCCTCGCCTCCTTCCTTCTGAGTGTGTTTTATTGGAGAGCTGCAGAAGAGCGCTCTGTGTGTGTGTGTGGGGCTGGGGAGCGTGTCTGTGTTTACTAACAAGACATCATGGCGAAGCAGAGTTTCTTAACATGGAGATATTCTCACTACTTTTCTTTTGTCGACCACAAAGAAAAGAACATTTTAGTTAAATGTAAGTTGTGTCTTGGATCAAAAATCCTATCTACTACCCAAAACAGCAATTCAAATCTGCTGAAACAGCTACAAAAGCAACATGCTTCGACAAAGCTAGTAAAGAGAGACACACTTCACCTCCTAAGCAACACCGGCTGGATTTTAACGAGGCACTGCTAGCCAGGACAACATTGATAGAGCCATTGCAGCGTATGTGCTAGAAGACATGCAGGCTATTTCTACAGTGGAGTCACCCGATTTCAGGCAGCTAATTAGCCGATACCGGGCGTCAAATGGCACCTGGACAGTGAGTACATAAAAATGGAAAGCGAGCTTAAGAAGACGCTCCAAACTCTGCCTCTGCTCATCATTCATCACTGAAGGTACACACACTATGTCAATACTCCAATATACTCTTTCATTCTAGACTTCCAGAGTGTTTGATTATCACATCACTCTAAATGTATAGACTATAAAGTTCACAAACATAAAGAGGGATGCTAGTGGGCCAGGCCAATCTTTCCTTATCTCTAAATTAAAAAAGGGGAAATGTGTAGAGTGTTCTGGGATTCAGACATGATTTTATTTCAGAATTCCTTGAGAGAAAAAAACGCCTGGTTAGGCTTTGTGTATGTAGTGTGTGCCTTTCTTGGTTTACAGCTATGTTGTTATTATGCGGTTTGTTACTCATGTATGTTATGTTGCAGCTATTTAAAATAGTTTTGTCAATTTGTTCTGGCCTGAAACAAATTGGCCCTTTGAAACATATCTTTGTCTTTGTGTGTTGTATGTAGACCACATTGCTTAGCAGAGTTCAGTGATGCAAATGCATGTCAAGTTGATCAACACATTGTGTTATTCTCCAGTGCAATAACAGTACTGAAATGAAGGCTAAAAGGGCATTAAAGGGGGCCTTAAAAAAGAATAAAAAAAATAAAAATATATATAAGTAACTAAATAGTTACTTTTTACAGTAACGCATTACTTTTTGGTGTAAGTAACTGAGTAAGTAACTGAGTTACTTTTGAAATAACGTAACTAGTTACTGGTTTTCAGTAACTACCGGTAACCCAACACTGGTTATGTTTGTTTGGTATACAGTAAAGTGTTCACTAAAATATGGACTTTTGTCGAGGCTGGAAGCCATTAGTCGTACTTACATTGCTTCTTACTTATACGAACTTTTCACATTACATAACCCTGTGCAAGAACCAATTAAGTTTGTAAATCGGGGTTCAACAGTATATGAACAAAAGTATTGGGACACAGGAAGTGAGCAGCTACTTCCACTCTACCGGGAAGACTTTTGACAAGATACTGAGAACTTCCCAAATCCACTTGCTAGCGCTGTCGTTCTTCCACACCAAACTCTTCCAATTACCAATCAGATCTGTGTCCCAAAACTTTGTTTTACCGTACGCCTTTCACAGAAAGTTCACTTCCTAATGACACAAAGGAGACTCAACAATCGGGAGTTGGACCTGTCAATCAAAGCGACTTGGAGGCGGGCCTACCTGCGCCACGTGCATCTTGGCTTCGATGGAGGTGTTTCCCACCCACGTCACATGACCGGTGAACTTGATGTCGCAGTCGGGATAGATGCCCTGCTGCCTCATGTCTTCAAACAACACATTGATAAAAAAAAAGAGGATATGTTACCATGGCAACCACACCTTGCTCGTCCAAGGCCACAATCTTTAATCCTGGGGTGTCCATACTTTTTTCACTGAGGGCCACATAACAAGCGTATGCGGGGGCCATTTTGATATATTTTTTTTCTTTAAAAAAAAAAAATATAATGAATAAGGATATTAGATTTGTTTAAAGACGAAACTTAGTGTCGGTTTTGTGTTATAGCTGACAAAGTGTACTACTGTGCGGTCAGGGGGGCCAATAACTCATGGACAGCAGCTCAAGTTTTGTCGGCCTGCAACATATTGTTGGAAAAAAAAATGGTAAAAATAATTTTTTTTTTAAAAAAGAGCTAAAATGTTGCTACTAATAACCAATAATAATAATACAATTAGTCACTTACAACACAAAGCTGGTACTAAGTTTTGATATAATCTATATCAAAATATTCCTACTCATACTTAGACTTTTCAAATGTTCTATCTAATTTTAACCTTTTTTCTCTTATATTACTTGTTTTACTCTTCTTTTTTATTTTATTTTATTTTTTTACATTTTTAGCATTTTTTTTCTGACAACAGGCCAACAAAGCTTGAGCTGCTTTCCACAAATGGCTCCCCGGCCACACAGATTTTATTACTTACGTACAAAATATCAAACCGTTTAGCACACTGCAAAAACTGAAATCTAAGTAAAATTAAATATCTCAAATAAGGGTGATATTTGCTTATTTACTGTCTGATAAGATAATTCTTCTCACTAAGCAGATTTTATGTTAGAGTGTTTTACTTGTTTTAAGGGTTTTGGTCCTAAATGATCTCAGTAAGATATTACGGCTTGGAGCTGAGATTTGATGACCTATATTGAGTAAAACATGCTTGAAACTAGAATATGAACTGATGCAAAGCCGTGTCATTAACACTCACAAGTATAAAACTACTTTTTTTAAAGTAATAATTTCTTACTTCAAGCATGAAAAAAAATTCAGGATGCCGAGCGCATGTCATTATGTCAAGATAATGGCACTAGCATTTACTTAATTTAAGAATATTTTTCAACATATTGAGCAAAAATGTCTCTTTTTTTTCTACCAAGAAAAGTGCACTTGTTATTAGTGAGTATATACGTATTTTAAGGTATTTTTGGTTCATTGAGGTTAGCTAATTTTACTTGTTTTGGAAAGTCTTGACAAGCCGAATTTTCTTGTTCTCTTGGCAGATAAATTTGCTTAGTTCAAAGAAAATACCCCTAATTTTTGTATTTTTTTTCTTGTTTTTGAACACTGACTTTTTGCAGTGCATCATCTTATCTTGCTGATCGTATTGTAGCCTACGTTCTGTCCAGAAATTTACATTCCAAGAACTTATTAGTGATTCCCAGAGTCTAAAAAAAAGTCTGCAGGTTCTAGAGCAGGGGTGTCCAAACTACGGCAAAGTGCGGCCTGCCGACGTCTTCAAATTGAGACGTCATGAGTGTTAGTAAGGAATCTTGCCCGCAGGGAGATTGCATTCATTTTTAAGTCTTACACTTTTTGATGCTGCTATTAAGTCCCAATCTAGTGGACAATATGAGAATGTCCTGGTCAATGGCGTTTTATAATGCTTTGAATGCATAGCATTTATTTAGATGACCCAATGCAAACAACAGTCCCTAGTGATGGGGCAAAAATAAAAACCAACATAAAATGTCAACAGACATGATCACTGAACTTTGTGGATATTACAAAAAAAAACGTAAACATTTTATTAATTACACCCATCCATTACAAAGCATGATGGGAAAAATGCAAAACACTTTCCACAGGTTTGGCGCATTTTAGCTGCTTGATATATATAAATGTGTATATATATATATATATATATATATATATATATATATATATATATATATATATATATATATACATATATATATATATATATATATATATATATATATATATATATATATATATATATATATATAAAATGTGTATGTATGTATATATATATATATATATATATATATATATATATATATAAAATGTGTATGTATGTATATATATATATATATATATATATATATATATATATATATATATATATATATATATATATATATATATATATATATATATATATATATATATATACACACACATATACATATATATGAATTGCAGTTCCTTCAATAATGTAAACTCACTACACCGGTATGTTTTAGCGCTTTCATGGCGAGTCTACTGACAGATATAAGTAAGAACTTTACACTACTTTATATTAGAAATAGCAACAGCGGAGGATGAATGTCCCATAACAAGAAGATAGAGAAAAAGAAGAAGCTTATCGACTACAGACTACAAAGGCGAAGGCGCGCAATTTTTCAGGATTTATGCAGATCCCAAATACAGACCAGCAGGTACCAGAAGGTAAGTAAAGTTGCTTTTGCATAATATTGCGAAACAAAACGCCAGATATTATGTCTTACCTTATACACACACCATAATAATACACCTATGTTGAAGCACAGTACAATCCTTTGAGCGGTGCGGCTTCATAGCTTACCAAAGTCGTACTAAAACATTTTGATAAGATTTTTAAGCGCCGTGTGTAATGTTCTATATTTTCAATTGAACATATAAAATGTTGGTGTTTTTTACTTGAGTCAAATTGCCATCGTATTGCAGTCTACACATATCTCTTATGTTTGACTGCCATCTACTGGTCACACTTATCATTACACCATGTACCAAATAAAATTGCTTCGAGGTCGGTAAGCAAAACCAGAATAATTCCGTACATTACGCGCACCGGGTTATAAGGCGCACTGTCGAGTTTTGAGAAGAAAAAAAAGACTTTATAGTCCGGAAAATACAGTAGTTAATTTCTCATTTTTTTACATTTTTAAACTAAAATAGACAGAATATAGTTATTCATGCTAAAATTAAGGTTATGATGTAAAGTCAATGACTAAAAATAAGTAAATAGCTCTTAAAACTATGGACATTTCTAGAAATATATTTTTTAATCTTGCTAACAATTTGCAGTGTACATTGGATGGGCCTTTTGAAAGAATTTCAAATACTAAAACGGCCCCCGACGTCCTTGATTTTACAGTGTGTGGCCCTCAGTGGACAAAGTTTGGGCACTCCTGATGTAAAGCATACTTGAGAGGGAGGGACTCTCACCTATTTTGTCCACCAGGGCGGTGACAATAGACAACGGCGACCTCTTCAGGGCTGGATTGTAAGTGTGGGAGTAGGAGATGAGCACTGAGGAGGAAGAAGACGACGACATTTGTCAGCGTCCAGCTGGACCCCTCCTGGTTTGTGTAAGAAAATGCTACCTGCTAAACTGTCCAAATCCTCCAGGATGCGTCCAAACCTGGCAAAGACGAGGGAGAGAAGAGGTGAGGACTTATGAAAAAGGGCTTGCTGGCTGCTTCCGGCTGTACCTGACGCTGTTGTGGAAGGTCAGGTACTTCTCTCTGAGCTGCGGCTCGGAGCCCAGAGGCAGGTGGACTTCCAGGAGGCTGTCCTTCATGCGCTTGACGGGAAGCTCGCTTTGGGACTTGGCCAACATGGAGGAGAGGGAGACTCGCTCCGCCATGGCCTGCTGGTGGTCGCTGCACATATGGCGAAATACGTTAAGTGCGCTTCTGAGCGCTCACCAGCTGATGGCGCCATTTCCTCATGCTTTACTTACGAACACACTCATTTGTGTGTCTGTAGCTTTAATGCTAATGAGCTGCGTCTACTTTTTACATGACACTGGAACTCTTGTCCAACGTGCCAAATATCAGTGATTCCATTGATGGTCTGTATGGGCCGAAGCGGTACTCAGTTGTAATACACTTTTCCACCACTTGCGGCAGTAATGACAATATTAAACAGAAGAAGTCTGGAGCTGAAGTCATAGAAAAGTTTCTTTAGCGCAAAAAAAAGAAAGACTAAAATGGTGATTCTGTGTTTTCAATTGGGCCCTGTGATGAGGTGGCGACTTGTTCAGGGTGTACTCCGCCTTCAGCCCGAATGCAGCGGAGAGAGGCTCCAGCACCCCCTGCGACCCCAAACGGGACAAGCGGTAGGAAATGGATGGATGGATGTGTTTTCATTTGCAGTTACATTTTATGACATTTTAGTTAAGAAACATATTCATTATTAGAGATGTCCGATAATGGCTTTTTTGCCGATATCCGATATTCCAATATTGTCCAACTCTTAATTACCGATTCCGATATCAACCGATACCGATACATACAGTCGTGGAATTAACACATTATTATGCCTAATTTTGTTGTGATGCCCCGCTGGATGCATTAAACAATGTAACAAGGTTTTCCAAAATAAATCAACTTAGTTATGGAAAAAAATGCCATCATGGCACTGCTATATTTTTATTATTGAAGTCACAAAGTGCATTATTTTTTTCATTCTGCCTCAAAACAGCAGCTTGGAATTTGGGACATGCTCTCCCTGAGAGAGCATGAGGAGGTTGAGGTGGGCGGGGTTGAGGGGGTGTATATTGTAGCGTCCCGGAAGAGTTAGTGCTGCAAGGAGTTCTGGGTATTTGTTCCGTTGTGTTTATGTTGTGTTACGGTGCGGATGTTCTCCCGAAATGTGTTTGTCATTCTTGTTTGGTGTGGGTTCACAGTGTGACGCATATTTGTAGCAGTGTTAAAGTTGTTTATACGGCCACCCTCAGTGTGACCTGTATGGCTGTTGACCAAGTATGCTTGCATTCACTTGTGTGTGTGAAAAGCTGTAGATATTATGTGATTGGGCGGGCACGCAAAAGCAGTGCCTTCAAGGTTTATTGGCGCTCTGTACTTCTCCCTACGTCCGTGTACACAGCGGCGTTTTAAAAGGCATGAATTTTACTTTTTGAAACAGAAAGCGATAATTTTGAAACCGATACCGATAATTTCCGATATTACATTTTAAAGCATTTATCGGCCGATAATATCGGCAGTCCGATATTATCGGACATCCCTATTCATTATTAATTTAGTTGATTTACTTTAGCACAGCATAATTGCATGTAAATTCATTTTCCATCAGTTATTGCTTATGCAGTAAATGTGTACTTATTTTTGTAATCAGCCTGACCTAAGCCTCAGGTTTATTTGTTAAATAAATAATCTTGTCAAATGATATGAAACACATTGTTTCATATCATCTGACAAGGTTGTAAATTGTAAATAGGTTAGATATAATTAATAAATATGATTAAAGATTACTAATTCAGTGTTAATGTTTGAGTGGGACCTGGGCCCCTCTGTAGTGGAAAAGTTAGGCCCCGAAGTCAAAAAGGTTAAGAACCCCTGCCATATATCACATATAACAAAGTAACATTCAGGTGTGGGACAGGACGACACAAACGTTAGCAACATTAGCATAGCAAAATGTGCTACATGCTAACATTGCACTCACATGTTGTCAGTCCATCATGTTAGCTTAGCCTATTCGCCGGCAAAAAAAAATAAAGGATCAAACTGACAGCACCCAAGTGTGTAGCTGACTGAGCTCTGGGCTTTATTTCAAGATGTGTAGTGAAGCCTTTGTTTCCCAACAGAGTGGCGTGAACATGGCCCGCAAAAGCCTGGAAATAATATGTGTCAATAAAATACCTTATATTTGCTTCCTTTACTTTCTTATTTTCTTACTAAAAGTGTAGGTTTTTTTTGTCTAGTTTGACAGGGGAAAAAATAGTGTCCAATATTGCAACAAATATTATATTATCCAACTTTTTTGGTCAAAATCCAAATAAATAGTTAAATATCAGCTTAACTTTGGATTTCGAAGAAAATTCTCCGTCATATTGTACACTATAAAAATTACCAATAGATTTCACTGTAAAATTTAGGGAGTTGTTTTTCTAAAGCATATTGCTGTAAGTTGAAAAAAAAAACCCGACCAATGTTTGTTTTTTTACAGTAAAATTCTGTCGACTGAGCTGTCAAGTTTTTTTTTACTGTAAAATCCACGGTTGATGATTCTAATGGTACCACATTTTAGTATGGTAAAAAACTGGCAGCTGAGCTGCCAAAATAAAATTAAACAGCAGTACTGTATTTCTATTCACAGTAATATGTTGTAAAAATAATAACGAAAACTAGGGATGTCCGATAATGGCTTTTTGGCGATATCCGATATTCCGATATTGTCCAACTCTTAATTACAGATACCGATATCAACCGATACAGATATATACAGTCGTGGAATTAACACATTATTACGCCTAATTTGGAAACCAGGTGTGGTGAAGATAAGGTCCTTTTAAAAATGTTTTATAAAATAAGATAAATAAATTAAAAAAATGTTCTTGAATAAAAAAGAAAGTAAAACAATATAAAAACAGTTACATAGAAACTAGTAATTAATGAAAATGAGTAAAATTAACTGTTAAAGTTTAGTACTATTAGTGGACCAGCAGCACGCACAATCATGTGTGCTTACGGACTGTATCCCTTGCAGACTGTATTGATATATATTGATATATAATGTAGGAACCAGAATATTAATAACAGAAAGAAACTTTTGTGTGAATGAGTGTAAATGGGGGAGGGAGGTTTTTTGGGTTGGTGCACTAATTGTAAGTGTATCTTGTGTTTTTTATGATTTATAAAAAAAAAATAAATAAAATAAAATGAAAACCGATACCGATAAAAAAACAAAACGATACCGATAATTTCCGATATTATCAGCCATCTCTAACGAAAACATATATATATATTTTACAGTAAAAGTCTTGCAACTAAGCTGCCAGTTTTTTCTCTCTTAAAAACAGTGGTAAAATCCACATATTTATTTTACTTATTACGTAAAAAAAAAAAGTGAAATATTTAAATTCATAGGCAAATTCATTAATTATTTACTATTACGAGCGGCCCTCTAATGGCAGTGTGGCCCTCAATGAAAACAACTTTGACACCCCTGTTTTAGACAGCCTTAGAATAAAAGGATCTATTCCCTCATGATTTGCTCATAAACAGGCTAATTTGCACAAAAGGAAAACATCAGAGTTGAGATGACGTTGACATTGTATCTCATGATAGTTCCATACCTCCAGTTGGTGGAGGCACCCACGATTTCTCTCAGCCTGTTCCGCACTGAAAGGCACACCAGAATTCCTTATTTTATGTGTGTGTGTATGTGTGTGAACAGAAGAAAAGAAAGGTTTTATATGGTCTCTGTCAGCGCATCTCTAAGGAAACCAGGAGAATTTGCATCTCTGAAGGTAATACTTGGACTTAGAACTTACTATAGTTTCCTCAGAGAGGCGTGGACATGGAGACGCGGCAGAGAAAATGAACAAGGGGGAGCATGGAAAGGTAGTCAAAAGGTTATCAGGCATGACCACCCGAACAGGTCAGGTGCACTGGGACTGTCTTGGACAAAAGACCTGAAAGAAGAAGCCGCAGCTAAAAAGGTCCGCCAGCCATCCAGGAGACATGCCGCAGAAAATTAACGTGCAATTAGCCCTAATTATCATGACGTTACTGTGCTTTCAGATTGCTGTGGGATTACCAACACACCGTTTGACACGTGCAAGAGTGGATTTCCTGTGGAGACACACAAAGAAATCTTCCATTTTGCAGTAGCTGACTCTTTAGCCTTGTGTGTGTGTGTGTGTGTGGGGGGGGGGGGAGAAATCACATAATGTATTCTAAGCAGTGTTTCCCATAAACTGCCAAGATACCTGTGGCGGTGGGGGCGTGGCTATGGGCGTGGTCACCATGACATCATCGAGTAATTTGCATAATTTACTACAATGATATGATTTTCTCTAAAAAGGCTCAAAAAATGTATACTTACTAATTAATAATAACAGTTTTGTTTTAAACGTCCATCCATCCATCCATTTTACAATATAATTACAACACCTTATGTACATATTTATATACAGATTTGAACAAAGTTATTCACTGAAATATATTTATTAATTGTGGTTCTTACAAAAAATATATCTTATAAAATATAAAAGCTAAAATGTCTCTTAGGCTAAAATTTAACTTGAGCCTACTACTACAACCATATTATTTACCAGCAACATAAAGTGAAACAGAGGCAGAGGTGTCCTGCCACAGTCAGTAACAAATAAACAGAAAACAGTAGTGGTCAAATACAAATAAGGCAACAAGAGAAATATCCTACACTTCTCTTTTGTAAAGTAAATCTGAACAGCCTATATGGGCATCTACATCAACTATATGATTTGCCTGAGAAGCTGGACAGGACAAAAATTTAAAAAAAAAAATAATAATAATAATAATAATAATAATAATAATAATTTTTTTATTTGTGGCGGACGTAATTCTTTCGTGGTGGGCCGCCACAAACAAATGAATGTGTGGGAAACACTGCTAAGACTCCATGCAGGATATTTATGTTGTTGGAAGGAGCGTTAAAAAACAAAAAAAGGCCGTCTGACCTTCCGCCATGTCGGGCGCCTTTCCCTTCCTCGCACCAATGCACAGATGTCTGGTCGTCAAGGACGCGGGAGACCGCAGCAACAACATCCTGGAGACATGACAAAGACTTTTAGTGGCTCCTGTTTCGTACGCGTAGGCTTGGACAGGATAACATTTATTCTAGACATCGATTGATGTGTTTTTTTCAGGGCCGACACAGATTGTTAGTAGTCAAGAGGCCGATAAGCCATATTTACAGCCGATGTTCCTTACCAATCAAAGTTATTTAAACATAGGGATGATGTTTGATAAGAAATTATCGAGTTCGAGCCCATTATCGAATCCTCTTATCGAACCGATTCCTTATCGATTCTCTTATCGAATCCAGATAGGTTGTTGTATGTGGAAAAAAACACACAATATTTGGTTTAACAAAGGCCATCGGGGAGACCCAGGACACGTTGGGAAGACTATGTCTCCCGGCTGGCCTGGGAACGCCTCGGGATCCCCCGGGAGGAGCTGGACAAAGTGGCTGGGGGAGAGGGAAGTCTGGGCTTCCCTGCTTAGGCTGCTGCCCCCGCGACCCAACCTCAGATAAGCGGAAGAAGATGGATGGATATATATATATATATATATATATATATATATATATATATACACACACATCATAATGAAACACTTTTTGGAGTTCTACCCAATGATTTTCCTGAGTGATACACATTACAGACACACCCTGTGCATGTATGAATGAGAGTATGTGTGTGTGGGTGTGTGTGTAAATGTGTGTGTGTGTGTGTATGTGTGTGTGTGTGTGCACTCCTCCACCCTGGTTCATTCTTTCCACCTCTTGAGGCACAGGGCCAAAAACAACCCTGCGAGGGGCTAAACGCTAAGCTAGCTTCCATCATTAATTTCGGTTAAAGCAGGAAAAGTGACGAGACAAACCTCGGTGTAAACATTGCGTGGAGAAGGTGACGAAGGTAAAGAGTTTAGAGAAAAATAGAGTCCAAACAAAAGTAGTCAAGAAGTCCGACAGAGCGATGGCCACAGTGATGCAGGCACTTCCGTGTTGGTGAATAGCCGCGCCTACTAGTTCATGACGTATGAGCTAAAACTCGGATTCTCGATTCCTGATTTTAGACTGACAGGCACTTCTTTCTTTCTTTTAGTTTATTTCGAACATGAACACACTTACAGCATAATACATCACACAATTTCATATCATTTCTCTTTACATCATGTCCGAAAAATAGTAGGAAGAAGCAAATCTTATTTAATCCTACCCCTTTCCCACTTCAGAGTGTTTACAAATATATACATCATTTACTGACCTTTTTTTTTTTTATATAGTAAAATGACATCCGTGATGAGTAATACAACAGTTTTGTAATATGTAATTAATTAAGTCAGTCATTATTAACATACTGAGATGAAGAATATCTTACTTTCAATAAGCTTGAGCCCCCCTAAAATATTCGTAAGCCCCCCTAAATAATTTAGTGTTTAAAAAAAAATAAAAATAAAAATATATATATGTATATATTTTTTTTTACAAATACATGCCGACATATTCATTATAAAGTGGCCCGAATATGAGTTTAAATAAATAATCATAAAACCTGTCATTATTCACTCAGTTTCCCCTCACTTCATATCATAAGTGCGTCGGTATCCATTCCATTCCACTTGTTCATATAGAAAATGCCCACATCACTCAAAATCCAGTCCGCATTTTCTCTGCGACCTTGCTTGCGGTCCTGCAGGTGTACGAAGCACATTAGCACACAGCACTGCAGAACAACGGGAACGGATGCAAAATGGACATAAAAAACGTTTTCAAGAAAGTAAGTATTCATCACTGCTTGTAATAAAATGTATTAGCTCCACTTTACACCAGGTTTGTGTTTGACAAAAAGTTACATTCCCGCTCTAAAACAATGTTGCTCCTTAGTTAGCTAGTTAGTCTGAAATGCATCATGAAGGTCCTGGTTATTTATAAAGTCAAATGTGCACTCTTTTTTACCATTTGCTATCTTTGGGGTTACTTCCTTCTGGAGCATCAGCTGTGTTTCTCACTTTACATAAGGAGCAGAACAGGAGCTGAGCTCATTCACGTATGACTATCATCAGTAGAAAATAAAAATAATCACTCCACAACCCCTATTGACCTGTAGGAGTCAGGGCAGAGGAGCACAGAAAGTGAGAGGGGAGAAGCCTCTACTGGAAAGGTGAGTAGGAGAATAATGATACATATAAATAAATATTAAAACAATTTTTTTTTTTAAATAGCTAATCGATAAGCCATTTGTTTTATTTATTTCTGGGTGGATTATGTTGACTATTGGTTCTCCTAATTGTCAATCATTCTGGTGATGTTGCGTAAGGACATACATACATATATATATATATATATATATATATATATATATATATATATATATATATATATATATATATATATATATATATATATATATATATATATATATATGATTATATAATAGATTGTATTTGTAATCTACTTTACATTTGATTCCCAATCTCAAAGTGCTACAGAATTACAACCATTGGTGTTGTTAAGCCTATTTTGGCGTTGTAATAAATAAAAAATAAAAAAATGGCTTATCGATAAGCTATTTGTTTTATTTGATGTATATATATATATATATATATATATATATATATATATATATATATATATATATATATATATATATATATGGGATGTCCGATAATGGCTTTTTCCCGATATCCGATATTCCGATTTAAATACATAAAAAGAAAAAGAAAAAAAATGGTTAAAAGCCATTGTCCCGGGGAGCATTTCATTTCGTCCCGTGCATTTTTTTTACCGTCCCCGGGACGACGGGACTACGTTACTCTTAAACCCTGGAAGTTACATTTTATTGTTTGCATTATTGGTTTCAGCATTGCACTTTTTCATTGTGTTTCAGTGTATCTTGAAGGATCATGCAAGTAATTGTTTCTTGTTGATGCTGTAAACAAAATGTCACTGTGCAAACCCATGTTTGTTGTTGTACTGAAGAACACAGATTGAAAATAAACCGACTGAAATAATAATAATAACAATGAATAATTTCTAAGTCTTTGTTAGCCGTTTGTGAAGTTTTGTGCTCGTGGGCTACGTTCGCTCGCACCCTGTGCATCTCCTGGGGGCTAAGCCCCCCCTGTCCTTAAAAGCTAGTGACGCCCCTGGTGTATCATCAATAACAATCCTGGTGGGTTATTTGAGTTATTTCCCAACTTCACCACGTTGTACATATATAGCCCGGCAGGGGGCGCCGAACTTCAACATTCAAATTCCGAATGAAATTGACCCCTTCTTGAGAAATAGCTTGTCACAAACACTGAGGTGTTTTGTTGAATCTTTTTTTAAGCAGCTTACATTGGTCGAAAATAATGCCGTGCACAAGTAAACGTATTGTTTCTAAAGAGGACACAAAAAAGGTTGTCTTATTGTGCCAAACGATCATAACATATGGTTTTGTCAAGATAGGTTTCTTCAGTCTAACCACACAGAAAAGAAAGAGTGGAATAAAAGGTGAGTAAATGGGTTATGTAGAAAAGGGCTCATTTGAATAAATAGCTGATAAGGGAGAGGAATTCCCATCAGTCTGATGGAGTGTCCATATAAGGTGATATTATGTCTTAAATTCAGAAAGGAAACTGTAACAGCTGCCTGAGTAATGGAAAATTCCATTTGTGGGAATTGATGGAAGCAGTGTGACTGGCGATTAAAAAGCTTAGTAGAAAATTAAATTTTTCAATTTTTGTTTTGTTGTTGCTACGTGTCTAATTGTGTGATACTGAATAGCCCACATATTGTATTTTCTAATTTGAGAAAAGCGTTGTGGCGGAGTAAAAATGAAAAAATAAACACATAATGGTCACGTGAACACATACTTGCCTCTAATTGGCTAAACCGATCAAAGGGGGCGTCGTCGAAAGCGGAGACGTCGAGCAGGCGACCAATCAGAGAGCGGGAGCAGCCTGCTATATAAAGGGGACGTAAACAAAGAGGCAGTGAACAGACGGCAACGACCCGGCCAAGGGCGACGCTAACTGGATGTCCTTGTCGAGACAAACACGACCGGACCAGAGGCTGACTGCGGGGGAAAAGCCACTCGAAAGCGAATGAAGAAACTCCTAATCTTTCACTTCACATACAGAGGACTTCGCGCGAAAGGAAAAAAGAGTAAACGGAGAAAATGGAGTACAAATTACGAAAGGCTGAACCAAAGGACGTGCCTGATATATTACGACTGGTGAAGGTACACAGTAATAATAATAATAATTTAAAAAATACGCTGCTTAAGATCCGCTCGGACATCGTGTTCGAATTGGGTCAACTTTAGCTAACGTGGTTAGCATTGGCCTGTTGTTGAACCCACACCGAACATCGACGACAATCGAGCTGGGTGGTGACGTAAAAAAAACGAGCCCGAGGATGTCCGAGTGTGACGTCACGACCTGCCTTCTTTGTTCGGGTCCCGCTGACTCACTTCCGTTTTAGCTTCCCCTTGTGTAAACACCATATGGTCATCGTGAAGGCTGACCCACTTAAGCATATACTGTTACAAATGTATTAAGTGTCATTTGTGTTGCTTTTAGGAACTGGCTAAATATGAGGAAATGGAGCACCAGGTGACGTTGACTGAAGAAGGTAAGCTGAAAGTGTTAGGGGGGGGGGGGGGGGGTGCGTGTTTACTCAAGTTTGGGAGATGTTTACAGAGCTCCTTGAGGATGGATTTGGCGAAACGCCATTCTACCACTGCATCATCGCTGAAATCCCGGGAGGGGGCGGCAGCCAAGGTCAGTGAATGCATCACATGATGGAATGTGCAATGGACTCTGTGAACTGCTGACCCCATGAAGACTGTTTCCTGTCTGCGCAGCGAACAAAAAGCTGATTTTAGTTTTTTTAAAGAATGTGGTCTATCCTCCAGATTCTAAAGTGGTTGGCTTCGCCATGTACTACTTCACCTATGACCCTTGGGTGGGCAAGCAGCTCTACTTGGAGGAGTTCTATGTGATGAATGAGTACAGAGGTAAGAAATCTATGGAGGTTACTTTTCTTTTATTTTGAGAGCTTTTTAGGTGATGACACTTGCGTTTGAATTTTGTGAACAGAGTTTCAACGTCAAATTATGCTGACGATTTTATTGAATAACAATTTGAGCAAAATTTGTTTAAAAATCTAATTTGTTTTGAAATTCAGTGTATTAAAATATACATAAAAATTGGATACAGAAAATTTAAGCGTTGAAAAATTAAATGAAAAAAAAATCAGTGTTAAAAAATTCAATACAAAAATTTATTTTAAAAAATTGGGTGCAGAAAAATTCAGTTTATGAAAAATATATTTAAGTGTAAAAAAATCAGTCTGAAAATTCAGTGAAAAAAAAATGGGTGCAGTAAAATTCCTGTTGAAAAATTCAATGTAAAAAAAAACCCCACAAAGTTTAAAAAAACAGTGCAGGAAAATGTTGAGAAATTCAATGTAAAAAAACAAACAATTCAGTGTATTAAATGTAGCCAAACAAATTCAGTGTATGAAAAATATATTTAAGCGTAAAAAATTCAGTAAATTAAAAATGGATGCAGAAAATGTCCTTTTGAAAAATTCAATGTAAAAAAAAACAATTCAGTGTTAAAAAAATGTGTGCAGAAAAATTCCTGTTTAAAAAATTCAATGTAAAAAAATAATAATTGGGTGCTAAAAAATAAATCTAAAAAATTCAGTGTATAAAAAATGGGTGCAGAAAAATTCCATGTAAAAAAAACAACATTCAGTGCAGAAAAATGTTGAGAAATTCATTGTAAAAAAAACAATTCAGTGTATTAAATGTGCCCAAACAAATTCAGTGTATGAAAAATATATTCAAGCGTAAAAAAATCAGTCTGAAAAATTCAGTGTATAAAATAAATGGGTGCAGAAAACTTCCTGTTGAAAAATTCAATGTAAAAAATACGTTCAGTGCAGGAAAATGTTGATAAATTCAATGTAAGAAAGCACTTCAGTATATTAAAAAACCATGTGCAGAAAAATTCCTGTTTAAAAAAAAACGTAAGAAAAATTGGGTGTGCAAAAATTCATTATGAAAAATATATTTAAGCGTAAAAAATCAGTCTGAAAAATTCAGTGTATAAAAATGGGTGCAGAAAAATTCCATGTAAAAAAAAAACATTCAGTGCAGAAAAATGTTAAGAAATTCAATGTAAAAAAAACAATTCAGTGTATTAAATGTGCCCAAACAAATTCAGTGTATGAAAAATATATTTAAGCGTAAAAAAATCATTATGAAAAATTCAGTGTATAAAAAAATGGGTGCAGAAAACTTCCTGTTGAAAAAGTCAATGTAAACAAAAAACGTTCAGTGCAGGAAAATGTTGAGAAATTCAATGTAAAAAAACTATTCAGTATATTAAACCATGTGCAGAAAAATTCCTGTTTATAAAAAAAAACATTGTAAGAAAAATTGGGTGTGCAAAAATTCAGTGAGAAATATATTTAAGCGTAAAAAATCATTCTGAAAAATTCAGTGTATATAAAAAAAAATGGGTGCAGAAAAGTATTAAAATGTGTGCAAAAATTCAATATAAAGAAAAATTCAGTGTATGAAAAATATTTAAGTGTAAAAAAATCAGTCTGAAAAATTCAGTGTATAAAAAATGGGTGCTAAAAAATTAAATGTAAAAAACATTCAGTGCAGGAAAAAGTTGAGAAATTCAATGTAAAAAAACAGCCATTCAGTGTATTAAAAAATGCATGCAGAAAAATTTCAGTTTAAAAAATGTAATGTAAAAAAATCAGTGCACATAATTGTTGCTTCAAAACTCAAGAACCACTTCCTGTAAATTGTACATTTGACACGTCATTGGCTGATTCTGAGACACGATCGATTGCTTCAGTCTTCATTTACTAGAAGAGTTTTGACACAACAAATATTTCAGCACTGAATTTTTAAACCGGTTTCTCACAGATTATTTAATGAAATAGTTAATGTAATTTAAAGTTAAAAAAATCACATTTCACAAAATTCAAACGCAAAAAAATTATTGTAAAAAAACCTTTCATGATAAAGACCCAAATGAACATGCGTAGAAGTCCAGTCTAATCTTTCTGGACTTTCCAGGACTCGGCATCGGCTCAGAGATGCTGCGGCAGCTCAGTGACGTAAGTAGTGACATCATGCCAAGTCCCCCGTGTGGACTTTCCTAACCCCTTTGTCCCGCAGCTGGCGGTGAAGACCCGCTGCACGGGCATGATGTTCGTGGTGGCCGAGAACAACGAGCTCTCCATCCAGTACTACAAGCGGCGCGGCGCAGAGGACCTCTCGCAGGAGGAAGGCTGGAGGCTGTACAGGTTTGACAAGAGCAGCCTGGTCAAGATGGCCACGCCCACCGAGGAGTGAAAATGCGGGGAGGAGACGAAGGTTTCCACTTAGAATTTTTTTTAAAAAGGCCAGCAAACTACTTTTTCTGATGGTCACATGTTGACCTGAGCTCATATACCACAATAAATAAATCATCAAACATGCTGTTGTATTTATTACTAGACTTCACAATAGAACATTCCACTCAACTGCTGGCTAACAAATCAAGTCATGTAGTCACAAATGTAAACTAGTAATATTGTTCATGCTTGTCAAAGATAGACTGACCATACGTCCTCTTTTCCCCGGACATGTCCTCTTTTGCGGGGCTGTCCGGGCGGAGTTTCTTAAATGTCTGGCATTTTGAGTTAGGGTTCCGTGTATTTTCAATGTACGTTCAGGGTTAAGAAGGGGTTAAAAACGAAAATTGTGCGCGCAGCAGCATTGGTGAGGGAGGGGGTTATGATAAACGCTCATGCGTCGCCAAGCTCTGCTTTTTATCCATATATTTATCAGATACATTTTTTTATTATAGCAGGTGTGTCAAGTGTGCCCCGGAGGCCATTTGCAGCCCACAGCTAATGTTTTAAAGGCTGACGGCACATTCTAAAAATACTATTAAAATAAACAAAATCATAAAAGTGAAATAAAAAAGCTTAAAGGTGAAATGTAATTTAGAAAAAGTTGCAATGTTGACTTCTTTCAAACTGTCATTGCTCAAAACATAACTTTGAATCAAAATCAATGTTAATATGAATTATTGACCTATCCAAGGTTCCCATTACTTCACATCAAATATTCCACTTTGAAAAATATTTTCGGTGGAAGATTTTGCATATTTTGTGTTTGCCATAAAAAACATAGTTTTGTTTGACAAAAAAGGGCGGAAAACAAACAAAAAACATAAAAAAAAAATAAAAAAAATTTGAAATGAGGAATAGATCTGAAGTTGATGTAGACTCCAGAGATTTAAGCGTTAAATATAAAATGTATGTATGCCCTGCATACCCAAGCAAAACATTTTTTACACTTTTATACTGAAATAAATACACCTACAACTTATTAAATAAAAACAGAAAAAACTACCAACAGCGGTAAAATTTAGATCCATGAAGGAAAGAAGAAAGTGAATGAATGTTTATAACTGAATACATTTACATATGTATACAAATTTGTTTTCTTTTAAAAAATTTTTTAATGAATTAACGTTAATGACAACCTTTTTCCAAAACACAATATAGAATGTGAGATATAACCGGACAATGCATACGTTTATCATTTGTTTTCAAAACGCTTACAAAAAAGTGGAACCCCAAAGATTTACTGAGGGCCCCATTTTGAAAGTTCCTAGCGCCAACACTGCTGTCAACGGAGGAGAAAAAATGCTTTATTTAAATAAATATATTACTTATAAAGCAAGTTCGAGTATCATTGGCAAATTTTCACCTAGTCCCGGCCTTGGCGTGCTGCCCGCCTTGACGCGCATATACTGTATGTGTCCTCTTTTTGGGATTTCACAATATGGTCAGCCTAGTCAAAGATCCTCAGTTTGACAGAAGTGTCACTGTGTTGATTCGCTGCAGCTTTTAAGCAATTCAACATTTTGAACTGGATTCGATTGCTGGGTGTCAGCAATTAAGTTGTCAGCTAGCGATTAGCATGCTATTTTTTAAATTGGTTGTCAGCTACCAATTAGTGTGTTAATTGCCAGCTAGTGATTGTCAGCTAGCAATCAGCGTGTTAGCTGTCAGCTAGCGGTTAACCCTCTCATTGTTAGCAAGCAATTAGCGCAATGGTTGTCAGCTAGCGATTGGTGCGCTAGTTGCAAGCTAGCGAATAATGACCGAGTTGTCAGCAGGTGGTTGGCATGCTAGTTGTCTGTGATTATCGCTTTAGTTGCCATCTAGCAATTAGAGTGCTAAGGGCAAACTAACAATTAGCGCTTTAGCTTTCAGCTAGCAATTACCACTCTAGTCGGTAGCCGGCGATTGCCGTGTCAGTTGCCATCTAGCAATTAGGGCACTAGTTGGTAACTAGCGATTAGCCCTCTTCTAGCAAACAATAGCGCCCTAGTTGTCAGTTGGAAATTAACGCTTCAGTTGCCAGCTAGCATTTGGCACTCTAGTGATTGATTGGTTGTGACCTAGCGTACAGCTCATGATTGCCGTGTCAGTTGCCATCTAGCAATTAGCATGCTAGTTGTCAGCTAACAATTACCGCACCAGTTACCAGCTAGTGATTAGCACACTAGTCAGCTAGGGATTAACCCTCCAGTTGCCAGCTAGCGTTTAGTGCGGTAGTTATCAGCTAGTGATTATGACCACAGGTGAAGATAGGGATGTAGATCGACCGGTAAATTGAGAGCTTCTTTTTCATGACGGACTGACACAGGGTCTGCATCACTGTCGATCTGACGATCCACTCTTCCCTCACTCATGACCAAGACCCAGAGGTACCTGAACTCCTCCACTTGGGGCAAGATCTCGGAGATGGCATTCCACCCTTTTGGTTATTAGCCGCACAATACTTTCCAAATCTTCTTGTAATCAGACAATATTTTTCAGTATATTAGATGCCATTTTTACCTGACATGTTTGGACTGTCACCTGACAGCTGTTGATATAGGCGTGGCACAACCAGGCAGGTTGGTTCCCCCCACCTGACGCTTGATGGTCAATGGAGGAGGGAGTCCCAGGTAATGCCGATTGATGGTTTTCCTTGGGCCGCTTCCTTAGATCGATCGCCTCTTTACTCCGTTTGAAGTTGTTACTTTCTGTACCGATGATTTTGCCGTTGTCTCGGTCCATGATGTGGTTTATTTATTTTGCGATGATCTGATCATTGTAAGATTTCCTGTTCGGATTTTTGTTTTCGGCTTTTTGTAAACCTTCCAGTTGTCTCTTTTTCACATTCTTTCTGATGTTCTTTCTTCCTGGTGTTGAATGTCCTTCCTGTTTCTCCCATGTATGATTTTTTCTGCATGATTTACACGTGATTTTGTAAAATGACCACGCCAATAAGAACACAGTGGTCAGGTAAAAATTCCATCTGATATACCGAAAAATATTGGAGG
Source organism: Entelurus aequoreus (assembly GCF_033978785.1). Classification (NCBI taxonomy): domain Eukaryota; kingdom Metazoa; phylum Chordata; class Actinopteri; order Syngnathiformes; family Syngnathidae; genus Entelurus; species Entelurus aequoreus. The sequence continues at coordinate 10,123,456 of NC_084745.1, forward strand.
AGGGAGTCCCAGGTAATGCTCCCTCATCCCGATTGATGGTTTTCCTTGGGCCACTTCCTTAGATCGATCGCCTCTTTACTCCGTTTGAAGTTGTTACTTTCTGTACCGATGATTTTGCCGTTGTCTCGGTCCATGATGTGGTTTATTTATTTTGCGATGATCTGATCATTGTAAGATTTCCTGTTCGGATTTTGGTTTTAGGCTTTTTGTAAACCTTCCAGTTGTCTCTTTTTCACATTCTTTCTGATGTCCTTCCTGTTTCTCCCATGTATGATTTTTTTGCATGATTTACACGGGATTTTGTAAAATGACCACGCCACACCTATAAGAACACAGTGGTCAGGTAAAAATAACATCTAATATACCGAGAAATATTGGAGGAGGGAGTCCCAGGTAATGCTCCCTCATCCCGATTGATGGTTTTCCTTGGGCCACTTCCTTAGATCGATCGCCTCTTTACTCCGTTTGAAGTTGTTACTTTCTGTACCGATGATTTTGCCGTTGTCTCGGTCCATGATGTGGTTTATTTATTTTGTGATGATCTGATCATTGTAAGATTTCCTGTTCGGATTTTTGTTTTAGGCTTTTTGTAAACCTTCCAGTTGTCTCTTTTTCACATTCTTTCTGATGTTCTTTCTTCCTGGTGTTGAATGTCCTTCCTGTTTCTCCCATGTATGACTTTTTCTGCATGATTTACACGTGATTTTGTAAAATGACCACGCCACACCTATAAGAACACAGTGGTCAGGTAAAAATTCCATCTAATATACCGAGAAATATTGGAGGAGGGAGTCCCAGGTAATGCTCCCTCATCCCGATTGATGGTTTTCCTTGGGCCACTTCCTTAGATCGATCGCCTCTTTACTCCGTTTGAAGTTGTTACTTTCTGTACCGTCTGTACTGTCTCTTTTTCACATTCTTTCTGATGTTCTTTCTTCCTGGTGTTGAATGTCCTTCCTGTTTCTCCCATGTATGATTTTTTTGCATGATTTACACAGGATTTTGTAAAATGACCACGCAACGCCAATAAGAACACAGTGGTCAGGTAAAAATTCCATCTACCGGTAATATACTGAAAAATATTGTCTGATTACAAGATGATTTGAAAAGTATATGAAGACATAATGAACTCTTTTAAGGCACAATATGGTTCGATAGATATTACTTTATTGATTCCTTCAGGAAAATTAAAAAGTTAGTATTGCACGACAACCAGGGCCGGCCCGTGGCATAGGCCGTATAGGCAAATGCTAAGGGTGCCGTCCATCAGGGGGCGCCACGCCAGTGCCACAAATGTTGGAGAAAGAAAAAGAAAAAAAAAAAAAAAAGTTGGTACTGTTATTTGTAAATACAAAAAATAATCCCACGTTAATTAAAATGCAAAGTAAAGCCTATTTAATAGAAATATTATTTGTTACAACATTACGCCCCCCCCATGCCCCCGCACGGTGCGCCCCCTCCCTTCCCGTATCAAGACTCTTACCACATCAAAAAATCAACACAAGATGTCAAAACGGCCAAAACTGTCAGGTGCCCAGGGAAGAAAAAAGAGAAAAGAAGAGGAGGAGAAACGAGAAAAAGACAGAGGTAGCAGGGAGGTAACGTTAGCCTACATGAAATTTTTTGTCTGTTACAGAATGTGATAGTAACCTGGCTTTTTAGCATTAAGCTAATGTTACATGATTCGGCAATTGCTAATCAATAAATAGCTAGTTCTGTTTTAACGTCGGGTTAATATTGTGGAGGGGGCTAAATTGTTATGGAAAATAATAATGTAACGTTAGGTAATTACAGTACTCCCACCTTACATTCCTCAGGGACATTTGTATTAGATCTTTTAAGCAGGTGGTTTTTTTTACATTGTTATTGCCTTCTGGTTAGCTAATGTTTGCCCTGCAGGTAATAGTCACTTTTCCACCCCTTTATATATTAGGTATAGTTGTAAGCCTAGTTGTTAAGGTGCACATCATTAATGTTAGTTAAGCAATATCACATGAGAGGGAATGCCGTTTTTTAATTTGAGCACTGCTGTGATTCGGTTAAAGATAATCATAACATAACATTCTCATATAATGTGTTAATTTGCTTTCTTTAAGTAAAAAAAAAGGTCAAAGACAAAGCTATTCGGTTTCTTGTGAGTATATACACTTCACTGCCACCTAAAATCTTGCCTAGAGCGCCAGGTTGGTTAGGGCCAGGCCTGACGACAACAACAAGGTAACTTAAGGACCAGTTTAAAGTAAAATACAATAATTGTATTTTAGGGGAAGTTGAAGACCTGTGTTAGTGTGTCCACTATGGAACTAATAGTCACATGTTTTGAGCATGTTCACCGAATGAACAATGAGCGGTCTTTTATTAAATAAAACATAGCATTTGAGAGCAGAAATCCTTCTAGCACATTTTCACATAGAAGCCATTTAGAAGGGCTGCGTGGGCATGTGCGGGAGAAGAAAGAATTAAGCTGTGTGTGTGTGAGAGTGTGTGTGTGTGTGTGTGTGTGTGTGTGTGTGTGTTTGCTCGTGTGTTACTCACATCCAAACCACACAATAGAATATTCAAAGTGAGCAAAGAGTGACTTTTTCAAGAGTGGCCGAACGAGAAACATCAGTAAAGTGATGAGAAGTGTGTGTGTGTGTGTGTGTGTGTGTGCGCGTGTGTGTGTGTTTAGCATAGCCAAATAGGCGCTCAGCTACACAAGCTTTTTGTCAAGAAACCTTGCAGACCTTTCCTTCCACGCAGCATGAAGATGATTTTTTTCGCTGTCCGCCTTCAGCTGCTTCCGCTCTCCCGCCGCTCCGTCTTGTCAGGCTTCACGCAAAAAAGCCATGGGTGAGTTTGCATGCGAGACACGGCTAACCGTAAACGAAGCTGCGCCGCCCTCGAGCGCTCACCTTCTTTTTGCCAGAGGGCGGGTCTTTCCAAAGCGTCTCCACGGTGACGCGACCCCGCTGAACCCAGGAGTACGCGGAGTCTCGGCTTACCTGCAGGAACACACCACAATGACTTTCAAATGGACTTCAAAGCAGTTGGTGTGGTCTGCTAGTGATGAGCGATACCACACTTTATCCGCACTGAGCTTGGTATCGTCGATACCAAAACCCATACTTGTCAGATTATTGAACTTTTTTATATTATAAGATACATAAACAGTAAGAATTAAAAAAATATGTTTTTTTTACACTAATTTATCATCACACTTTGAATATAAAGATTTATAGCAGACTTTCCACTGAGGGCCCCAGACTGACAAATCAAAAGATGCGGGGGCCATTTTGGTAGCTTTCACCTTAAAAACCAGTACAATATAAATATGTTTGTCAAATAACTTTCTGTAGAATTTTCATGTGAATGCTGAAGAGCCAAAGTCAAACTGAAATGCTAATCAGATAGCATTAAGTAACAAAAAATATGAGGTAAAAAGATTAGCATGCTTACAGTTAGCATTAGTGAAATACCAAATTATATGACAATGAGGTGTATAATGTGGAGAATGCATATAATTTTAAGAGTTCTTTCTTTATACATAGTCATGTTTAAAGCATCTTATATTTTCCCATGTGTACTCTTTACGCTTATATCTGCAAGTAAACTCTGTGCTTTACCTTGAAGGTGTTGGAATGTGGGAGTATGACATACTCCCTTTTTATCTTATCAGTATTAGAACAATGAGGCTGTATTCCTTTCTAGGCAGAGTGGGGGCTGTTTTCGTATTCAATAAGTTGTCTCTTTCCGTTTGGCTTTCAGACCACTTCTAGATGCTGGTATTGGTCTCCTAAAGCTTTAGTAAAACTTGATGATATTCCTATTCTGTCTTGATGGTCCTTCTTACTCAACATATATGTCATCTGAAAGAATTTGGGATTGACCAGTGACTTTTATTCCCTGAGAAGAAGACTGGTCAGACGCAACAATACCTATTAAATTAGCTTAATAAAAATATAGCATTCTAATAATAACATGCTCATAAGCTAAATGTAACATGAGTCGAGTACCAAAATGTATGGCACATTTTTAGTCTACTTAATACCTGCATTATCCTTTCCTTCCTTACCCTTTCCATCCTTTGAAACTGAGCTACTGTGTGGAACAATTACCCTTGTGGATCAATAAAGTTTGCCTAAGTCTAAAGTCTACCTATAAAAGTAGAGGAAAAAAAACTAGCATGCTAATGATAACATGTCAAGTAACATAATATTTGACGCAGAGGTGTATACCTGGATACCTAATTTTCCAGCCGTACACCGCAGAGTCATATAACTTGGTACTTGACCCACGCTAAATGCTAACTTTTTACGCAAATGTTGCAGTCGTATACCTAAATCATATAGCTTGGCACTTGACCCACACTAAATGTTAGCATGCTAACCTTTTTAGCTATTTTTCCAGTCGTACACCGCAACGTCATATAAGTTGGTACTTGACCCCACACTAAATGTTAGCATGCTAACTTTTTCTGCAAATTTTGCAGTCGTATACCTCAATCATGTAACTTGGTACTTGATCTACACTAAATGTTAGCATGCTAACTTTTTAAGCTTATTTTCAGCCGTACACCTTAACCATATAACTTGGTACCTGATCCATGCTAAATGTTAGCATGCTAACTTTTTTAGCTGGATTTTCAGTCGTACACCTCAGTCATAACTTGGCACTTGACCCACGCTAAATGTTAGCATGCTAACTTTTTAAGCTAGTTTTTCAGTCGTACACCTATGTCATACCTTGGCACTTGACCCATGGTAAATGTTAGCATGCTAACTTTTTTAGCTAGTTTTTCAGTCGTACACCTCAGTCATAAGTTGGTACTGGACCGATGCTAAATGTTAGCATGCTAACTTTTTTAGCTGGATTTTCAGTTGTACACCTCAGTCATAACTTGGCACTTGACCCACGCTAAATGTTAGCATGCTAACTTTTTAAGCTAGTTTTTCAGTCGTACACCTATGTCATACCTTGGCACTTGACCCATGGTAAATGTTAGCATGCTAACTTTTTTAGCTAGTTTTTCAGTCGTACACCTCAGTCATAAGTTGGTACTGGACCGATGCTAAATGTTAGCATGCTAACTTTTTTAGCTAATTTGCCAGTCGTACACCTCAATCACATAACTTGGTACTTGACCCACGCTAAATGTTAGCATGCTAACTTTTTAAGCTAGTTTTTCCAGTCGTACACCTCTGTCATAACTTGGCACTTGACCCACGCTAAATGTTAGCATGCTAACTTTTTTAGCTAATTTGCCAGTCGTACACCTCAATCACATAACTTGGTACTTGACCCACGCTAAATGTTAGCATGCTAACTTTTTAAGCTAGTTTTTCAGTCGTACACCTCAGTCATAAGTTGGTACTGGACCGGTGCTAAATGTTAGCATGCTAACTTTTTTAGCTAATTTGCCAGTCGTACACCTCAATCATATAACTTGGTACTTGACCCACGCTAAATGTTAGCATGCTAACTTTTTTAGCTAATTTGCCAGTCGTACACCTCAATCATATAACTTGGTACTTGACCCACGCTAAATGTTAGCATGCTAACTTTTTAAGCTAATTTTCCAGTCGTACACCTCAGTCATAACTAGGCACTTGACCCACGCTACATGTTAGCATGCTAACTTTTTTAGCTGATTTTCCAGTCGTACACCTCAGTCATAACTTGGCACTTGACCCACGCTAAATGTTAGCATGCTAACTTTTTAAGCTAATTTTCCAGTCGTACACCTCAGTCATAACTTGGCACTTGACCCACGCTACATGTTAGCATGCTAACTTTTTTAGCTGATTTTCCAGTCGTACACCTCAGTCATAACTTGGCACTTGACCCATGCTAAATGTTAGCATGCTAACTTTTTTAGATAATTTTGCAGATCACGACGACAATTCTTCCACATTATGACAGATGTGCCCCACCTTGACAAGGGAGGCCGCTTGCTGAGGGTAGAACATGGAGGCGCACACGGCCATGAGGCCCACTGGAAACGCCACACGCCTCACCTTTGACCCTGAGGAGACAGGTGCAAAGCCAACCAATCACCTGAGCGACCTCCAGACAAAACACGAGCTTATCTTATCGTGTCATTGCCCCAAGGAAGAAGGATGTTGTTGTTGTGACGACTATTCGGGGGTTACCTTTGGCCAAGTAGAGACCCAGCAAGCCCGAGAAGCCCACCGCCGCCATGCTGGGGTAAAGGTCCGGGGGAGGAGCAGTGAGGAAGTGATACACGTCTGAAGGACGCCAGACAGTTGACATCAACAACTCAAATGTTCACAGCGAGACAACACCTTGGTGTGATGGGATGTTTTACCGCTGACTGTGGTGACGGTGGTGTCGATGGTGGGCTCCACGCTTCTGTACACTTCCTGTTGTGCCACATTAAGAAGGACAATCATGTTGTGCCACATTAAGAAGGACAATCATGTTGTGCCACATTAAGAAGGACAATCATGTTGTGCCACATTAAGGACACTTTAGAAAGCAACATGGAGTCATCTATCCATTAGTTTGTTCCATTATTGGATAAAATATACTTTATAGCCTCAATGTGCATTTTTGGGAAAATAGTTCAAATAAACAAAAGATGTTTGTACCTGCCATGACATTCATTACCTTCTGTTTAAACTTATTTGACCTTTTATTTACCTTCTTTGACTCTTTTATCTTCTATTTACCTTCTTTAACTTCTATACTTCTTTTTTTACCTTCTATTTCAACTTATTTTACCTTTTATTCACCTTCTTTTTTTTACCTTCTATTTCAACTTATTTTACCTTTTATTCACCTTCTTTGACTGTCTTATCTTCTATTTACCTTCTTAAACTTCTATATTCCTTTTTTACCTTCTATTTAACTTCTTTTGCCTTTGATTTACATTCTTTAACATTTTATTGACCTTCTTTGGCTGTCTACTACCTGGTTTGGTCTTTTACCTTCTTTGCCCATCTTTTACCTTCTAGATTTTGTTTATCTTTCATTTACCCTCTATTAAACTTATTTGACCTTTATTTACCCTCTTTGACTTGTCTTTGACCTTGTTTGATATTTTACCTTTTCACTTCTTTTACCATCCATTTACCTTGTTTGACTGTCTTTTACCTTGTTTTACCTTCTATATTACTTTTGTTTACCTTCATTTTTTAACTTCTTTCACGTTTTATTTACCTTCTTTTACATTTATCGACCTTCTATTTAACTTATTTTATCTTTTATTGACCTTGTATTCAAACTTGTTTTAGCTTCTATTTAAACTTATTTGAGCTTCTATTCACCTTCTTTGCCCATCTTTTACCTTTCATATTTAGATGACCTTTTAACCTCTATTTATCTTCTTTTACCTTTTATTTACCCTCTATTTAACCCGTTATTTACCATCTTTTACTGCCTTTTACTTTATCTTTTACCTTTAAATACCTTCTATTTAACTTATCGTACCTTCTATATACCTTATTTGACGTCTTTTACCTTATTTTATGTTCTATATTCCTTTTAGTTACCTTTCTTTATATAACTTTACCTTTTATTTAACTTATTTTTTTTATTTACCTTCTTTTACCTTTTATTTTAACTTCTTAATTCTTTCTTTTACCTTTTATTTACATACGGTTACCTTCTATTGCCCTTTAGCCTTTTATTTATCCTTTACCTTCTATTACCATGAATTGATTAACGTGGACCCCGACTTAAACCAGTTGAAAAAAGTATTGGGGTGTTACCATTTAGTGGTCAATTGTACGGAATATGTACTGTACTTTGCAATCTACTAATAAAAGTTTCAATCAATCAATATTACCTTTTATTTACCTTATTGTACCTCTTATTGATATACTTGTACCTTTTACAGAACTTTTCACATTTTATTTGACCTTCTATTGTACTTTTACCTTATATTAATATACTTTTACCTTCATTGAACAGTTTACCTTTTATTTATATACTTTTTTCACCCTCACCTCCCAGGGGGTGGAACAAGGGGATGGGTCAAATGCTGTGGGTAATTTCACCACACCTAGTGGTATCAATGGTACTTTAACTTTAACTTAACTTTTACCTTCTATTGTCCTTTCACCTTTTATGTACTACCTTTACCTTCTATTTACCTTTGACTTCTATTGCCTTTTATATTCCTTCTTTGACCTTTTTTTTTTTTTTAAACTTTCCATCTACCCCTACTGTATTTCACCTTAATTCACTTCTAAAACCTCTATTTAACTAACTTGTTTTACCTTCTTTTTTTGGGATCTGGATTTCATAAGCTTTTATTAGTTGCACTAATTACCCATTAATCAAAGCAACAGAATATAAATCGAAGCTTCTTTCTAATCGAATAAATGGATTAAACCTTTGCAGCCCTACTTCACTTTGTTTTTTCTTTACACCTAATGATCTAATTGTGGCTGCACCAAGAGAGGTTTGTGCATACACAATAACATTTTAAATATCCATCCATTTTCTACCGCTTGTCCCTCTCGCGGTTGTCCTTTTTCTTTCTACAAAAAGCACAAGGAAGTTCCTACACAGAAGAAACAATCCCTTCTTTGCAGCAAGTGTGAACCACAAAAGGCTGATGTTGACACTGAGTGAGCAGCAGAAGGACAAGTTTGCAGCCAGCCAGCAATACTTCAAAATGATAAGCAACACAATGGATACAAACCTCAGCTTTGCCAGTTGCGGTGCGGCGTGCTCGCTACAAAAACAACACATTACGAAATGAAGGTCACTCACGTTTATGTTGAATTCATGTTGAAATGAGCACAAAGCAACACACCTGACACTGGTCTGCGTACGGCTGCGCCCATTCCCTCAGTGATGCCACGCTCTGCTCCAAAGGGCCCGCCACCGCCGCCTCCTGCTCTGGCTCCACACGCTGCCAGTGCTCCTGGGGTCTGCTGTACAAAGATGGCAGCTGGAAAAAAATACATTTTCTTAACCATACAGTTCGTTCATCAATATTTTCCTGTATGTGTGAAAATCACGTAGAGTCGCTATCAAGAGAACATAATGTCATGGCTGTCTTGAGTTTCCAATCATTTCTACAACTCTTATTTTTTTGTGATAGAGTGATTGGAGCACATACTTGTTGGTCACAAAAAAACATTCATGAAGTTTGCTTCTTTTATGAATTTATTATGGGTCTACTGAAAATGTGAGCAAATGTGCTGGGTCAAAAGTATACATACAGCAATGTTAATATTTGCTTACATGTCCCTTGGCAAGTTTCCCTGCAATAAGGCACTTTTGGTAGCCATCCACAAGCTTCTGCTTGAATTTTTGACCACTCCTCTTGACAAAATTGGTGCAGTTCAGCTAAATGTGTTGGTTTTCTGACATGGACTTGTTTCCTCAGCATTTTCCGCACGTTTAAGTCAGGACTTTGGGAAGGCCATTCTAAAATCTTAATTCTAGCCCAGTGGTTCTTAACCTGGGTTCGATCGAACCCTAGGGGTTCGGTGAGTCGGCCTGAGGGGTTCGGCGGAGCCTCCGCCACGGAGGTAAAGACACATCCGACTTATCGTGTAAATAAAAACTTCTCCCTATCAGCGTATTATGGATACAAACAAACAATGTTCCCTCTAATTTTCCATCTGATTTGCAGGTTGTTTGATTGATCGATTGAAACTTTTACTAGCAGATTGCAAAGGAAGAGAATACATTATATGAAACAGTACAGTTTACACAGTACAGTACATATTCCGTACAATTGACCACTAAATGGTAAAACCCGAATAAGTTTTTCAACTTGTTGTTTATTCATGGTAATGTGTGTAAGGTGTGTAATTTGTTGTGAGTTCATGCACTGTGTTGGTTTTGTTCTTTGAACAAGTTGATGTTCATGCACGGTTCATTTTGTGCACCAGTAAAAAATCATAACTTTTTCTTGAATTTGAAAAAAAACCAAAATTGTATTTTTCACTAAAGAAGGGTTCGGTGAATGCGCATATGAAATTGGTGGGGTTCGGTACCTCTAACAAGGTTAAGAACCACTGTTCTAGTCTGATTTAGCCATTCCTTTACCACTGTTGACGTGTGTTTGGGGTCCTTGTCCTGTTGGAACACCCAACTGCACCCAAGACCCAACCTTCGGGCTGATTATTTTAGGTTGTCCTGAAGAATTTGGAGGTAATCCTCCTTTTTCATTGCCCCATTTACTGTCTGTAAAGCACCAGTTCCATTGGCAGCAAAACAGGTCCACAGCATAATACTACCACCACCATGCTTGACGGTAGGCATGGTGTTCCTGGGATTAAAGGCCTCACCTTTTCTCCTCCAAACATATTGCTGGGTATTGTGGCCAAACAGCTCCATTTTTGTTTCATCTGACACCACATGGACAAAGATAAGACCTTCTGGAGGAAAGTTCTGTGGCCAGAAGCTCCTTATTGCAGTGAAACTTGTAAGCAAATATTAACATTGCTGTATGTATACTTTTGACCCAGCAGATTTGCTCACATTTTCAGTAGACCCATAATAAATTCATAAAAGAACCAAACTTCATGAATATTTTTTGTGACCAACAAGTATGTGCTCCAATCACTCTATCACAAAAAAATAAGAGTTGTAGAAATGATTGGAAACTCAAGACAGCCATGACATTATGTTCTTTACAAGTGCGACTGTAGGTCATGAAGTTGTTACCTAACTAAAGCACACAATATATAAACATAATCATTACATTATCGACCGTTTTGTGTCCATTAGCATGCTATCTACCATTTAGCTGAGAAAGTGAACAATTTAATTGCAGCGGCACCTCGTCAATGCGCATTGCCGGCTGTGTGCTCTTCTTCACGGCCTCGCAGGTGGCGCCAGTCAGGCCCGGAGCCGCGGCGCACAGCGACATCTGGTGGAGGACGACAGACATGACAATTACACGGTACAGCATAGAGGAGATTAAAGTCCTGTTATCTACAAAAGAAGACTGAAGAATGTTGACAAAAGTTACCACATCAGGCATGAAGCGATTTATTTTAGCTTCTATTTTTCTGACGTCTTAAAGTGATAGTTTTAAATAATCCCCCTTTCTGTTTAATTGAGCCAAAAATTAGCCACTTGCTAACATTAGCATTTAGCTTGTATAGCAGCGTTTCCTCCGATGTGGTGGAACACGCTGTAACACTATTGTATTTGCTGTGTGAGACTAATTGTCGGAATAATACCTAAACAAGATTTACGTTATTTAAAAAAATTAAATGACGAAGGATATCTTACCAGTTTGACGTATGACATTTTCCGTCCTGAGGACGTTCGCTTTCTACGGCAAGTCGGAGAGTCACCACGCATGCGCAGTTCGTCATAAATTATTTTAACGGCCCGTGCCGCATTCGAAAAAATACTATTATGGAAAAAAAACACAAAGCAAAATAAAAATGCAAACAAGTGACTTGTAAAGAGAAAAAGTTGCAACATTGACACTAAAAAGCGCTTTTTAAATGTAATTTCTAAAAAAAAAAAATTATGAATCCGAATCAATGATATGAATTAATGACCTGTTGAAAGCTCCAATTACTTCACACCCAAAAATTTCACTTTGAAATATTTTTTGGGGAAAATATTGCGTATCTATAAAAAGAGCATTAAACAAAAACGTGAACATAAAAAAACGTACAATCAACGGATAGACCTGAAGTAATAAAATAAAACAAATAAAAAATTAAATAAATAAAATAATGTATATTTTCTACTGGATCTACTCGCTTTTTTATGCTGTCCTTTTTTGCTGCAGCTGTTACATATATTATAAAATTGTACATGGTAATTGGGATTTGTTATATATTGTATACAAATATATCAGTATATATTATATACTGTATATATAATATGTAAATATTACATATATTTTACATTGCTACTATGGTACATTTTTAGTCTACTTTATACCTTTTGTATTCGCCCTCTTTTTGTGCATTATCTTTTCCATCCTTACCCTTTCCATCTTTTGTAACTGAGCTACTGTGTGGAACAATTTCCCTTGTGGATCATTAAAGTTTGTCTAAGTCTAAGTGGATCTGGAGACTTCATCATTGAAGGTCAAAAAAATGTATGACTTATTTTTAACACTTTAATGAGTGGGGCCCTTTTAAATCCCCAAGAATTTTAGTGGGATTCTTTTTTAACTGTCATTGATCAAAAAATAATAATCAAATCAGTGTTGTTTTGAATATTGACATATTGAAGGATCCAATTACTTCACAGCAAATATTCCACTTTAAAATAATTTTTGGGGAAATACTGCATATTTTTTTCTGTTCTGTTTTTATGACAAAAAGGCATTAAAAAAAAGTGTATAATCAATGGATAGATCTGAAGTTGACACCTTCACCAGTTGTTGTATTCAATAACAAAAATAATTGTAGAACAATAATATGGACATAACCCGAAGTTGTCCAGACTCCTTTCAAACAAAGACATATAAAACTAACACAAAGGTTGTTTAATCTGAAATTCCATGAGAGAGAAAAAAGAGCAACAACAACAACCTGCGATTAAACACACACACACAAATAACAGAAAGCCATCCATTTAAACATTTATTTCTGGAAAGAAGTTACAAACAGTTTCCAAAGAGGATTTACCCAGATTACAAGTTCATCTTATTCTACCTTCTGTTTTTGGTTGCAGTCATAGTAGCAAGGTACTGTAAATATATGGATATACTGTGTGTGTATAGAAGTTATTTTTTGTAATTACCTACTTTTTCTTTTTTGCCTATACTGACAGACTAAAGGATGCTGCGACTCGGCAATGTCACACTTGATCACATTTCTTTGACAGTGAAACGAAAGGGTGACTGACACACACACATCCTCACGCACACACACATCATACTTTCCTCAAACAGGCATTTTGACACTTCAGTGGCCATTTCAAACTGCAAGTTAGCATGTGTTAGACAAAAAAAATAAAATGACTCGTTTTAAAAAAAAAGTGCATAGTTATGAAAATAACAGTAGTGACAACGCTTTGGACACACACTAATGTGAAATGTTGTAGAACCTGATCAGAGAACCAGCAGCTTACATGAAATAAATAAGATGAAATGGTGTGGACTTTGTTGGTATCATGTGAAAAGGAAGCCTGTACAGCTGATCCATGGTGCGGAGACGTCACCATGGTTACAAAACCACTTGAAAGCTGCTAAATGAAAGTGATTTTTTTTGTCTATACAGTATTATCTTTCTTCCTAAATCTGAGGATGGGCCCAAATGTGAAAAAAACCCCAAAGAGAAGGAGGCATCTTGGCAATCTACTATTCAGTCCAGCACGGTCCGAACAAAAGAAAAGTACGTGTCGTCCTGTCATTAGCCGCCGAACCCCCGGTCCAAGTAATAAATAAACCGCCGCACTTACTGCATAGCTTGCTAAATAAATAACATAAAAAAGACGGCAACGTGTGCTGAGCCCTTTGCACAAAGAAACAAACCCAGTCGGGCGGCGCTGAGACACGACGTGGGGGCGACTGCTGGCGGGCAAACACCGACTGCCCGTGAAGATCAGAAAACAAACACGGAGGAGGCGAGGAATGTCGACATAGTGGAAGAAAAAAAAAACGTTCGAATAGTCCGAGCGGGACGCGTCGGAAGCCCAAACATCTGCAAATATTCCAACTAGCGTAGTGTTTGGCCGGGTTGTAGGAATAGTGCACGTGAGGAGAGTATCAAAAGTAGCTGCACTCGCCCAAACTCGGCTAAACGAGTCAGGTTGTTCTGCTGATGGCTTCTACACGCGTGTTGGGGACATACTGTAAAGGCCTTGGGATTGTTGGGTCCAAGGTGAGCTTCCACAGCAGAGAAGAGAAAAGGGAGCCCAGTCCAAACCAGGAACAGTAGAACTTTTTGGACTTTTTGGAAAGAAAAAAAAAGCTAAAAGTTTTCGGGACCCTGACGACTCGGCAGCGCGCACCGAGGGCCGGGAGCGGCGGCGTGGAGGCTGCACTTCCGTCACGGGAGCGAAGGGCTCCTCTCGTCAGGAGGACGCGTTTAAAAACTAAAAAGGAGGGCGGTCCCCTGGCGAGCGGACCTCAGCTGCAGCGTCTGACGTGCTCCAGCACGTACTCTGGGAAGTGCAGGCTGCACACCTGCAGACCGTCCAGTTTGCAAGGCATCCTGGGATACTCGTCCTCCTTCCACTTGTTCTCGTCGGGGTCGAAGGTGAGGATGGAGTCGCTGTAGTGGCCGTTGTAACACAGGCCGCCCAGCACCATGATCTGACGCTCCAGCACGGCCACGCCGTGCCCGCTGCGCCCGATGGGCATGGAGGCCAGGATGGTCCACTCGTCCGTGTCGGGGTCGTAGACCTCGGTGGACGGGCAGCCCTGCGACTCGAAGGACGCTCGCAGGATCACGCACACGCCGCCGAACACGTACAGCTTCCCGTTGTGAGAGATCATCTTGTGGAAGCAGCGGGCGTAGTTCATTTTGGATTTGTTCTCCCAGCAGCTGGCGTGGGAGCCGGGCAGCGGCTGCCCGCGGCCGCCGCGCGTTCTCTGCGAGTCCGAGCTCCCGCCGCCACCGCCACCGCCTCCGCCTGCCTCCCGCCCCGGGTCGAAGACGCACACCTGCTTGGAGGTGGACGAGGACGTGATTCCGCCCGTGATGTAGAGCTTCCCGCCGAGCACCGTGCCCTCGTGCCCATACTTGTTGACAGGATACGGGTCCACGAACTCCCAGCGGTCCTCGGTGATGTCGTAGCGTTCCGTGGAGTAGAAGGTCTCATCCCGCGTGCGGCCCGCCACCGCGTAGACAAACTTTCCGATGACGCCGACGGCAAACTCCGACCTGCAAGACAGCAAAGTCAGCGGCGGGCAGGAAGTGACGACTCTCCACGCCGGACCTGCCTGACCTGGGCACAGACATGTCCGCCATGCGCAGCCAGGAGTTCTGGCGGGGGTCGTAGCGGTAGACTTTGGACGAGGCGTGGAACTCGCCGTCGGGCCCGAGCTCCTCCCCTCCCAGCAGGAAGGCGAAGTTGTTGACGATGGCCAGGCAGTCGGGCCGCAGCGGCACCTGAGGGCCCTCCAGCTCCCACCACACCTGCGGGACGCGGCAGGTTAGCGGGCGGAGCGGAGAAGGGGAAGTAAAGGGGGCAAAGATGGAGGCACCTTGGGGCGCTGCAGCAGCAGGATCTTACTGTTCACCATGCTGTGGCCGATCATTCCCCGGAAGACGGCCGTCTGCGGGCGCAGCGAGCGGATGCGGTTGGAGCGCGTCTCCGCCAGGGGCTGCTGGTTGACGTCGTGGAAGTAGCTGAGGGCCTGCTCCACCTCCTGCCGCAGCTGCCGGGAGTACCGGTAGAACTCGGAGGTCTTCACCTTCTCAAAGATGTTGGCCGGGGTCATGAGGCAGAAGCGGACGGACTGCACGATGGTGTCCGTGTGTCTCCAGCGCCGCCGGTCGTGTCTCAGCCACGACTGGACCGCCTCGTACAGCTCGATCTCCGGGTAGCGGCTCAGGGCGTCGCTGTTCAGATAGGCCTGGGGCACACGGGACCAGATAAGTGTTCAGCAGCGTACACTAGGTCACATCACAATCGCCATCCTTATTCATCCCTAAATCTAAATCTATTTATCATTTTCAAAAAATGTTCTTTCATGTAAAACCAACTAGAACACAGGTGTCAAACTCAAGGCCCGGGGGCCAGTTCCGGCCCGCCACATCATTTTATGTGGCCCGCGAAAGCCTGTAAATAATGGGTTTCAATTAGAGATGTCCGATAATGGCTTTTTTGCCGATATCCGATATTCCGATATTGACCAACTCTTAATTACGGATTCCGATATCAACCGATACCGATACATACAGTCGTGGAATTAACACATTATTATGCCTAATTTTGTTGTGATGCCCCGCTGGATGCATTAAACAATGTAACAAAGTTTTCCAAAATAAATCAACTCAAGTTATGTAAAAAAATGCCAACATGGCACTGCCATATTTATTATTGAAGTCACAAAGTGCATTATTTTTTTAAACATGCCTCAGAACAGCAGCTTGGAATTTGGGACATGCTCTCCCTGAGAGAGCATGAGGAGGTTGAGGTGGGCGGGGGGGTAGTGGGGGGTGTATATTGTAGCGTCCCAGAAGAGTTAGTGCTGCAAGGGGTTCTGGGTATTTGTTCTGTTGTGTTTATGTTGTGTTACGGTGCGGATGTTCTCCCGAAATGTGTTTGTCATTCTTGTTTGGTGTGGGTTCACAGTGTGGCGCATATTTGTAACAGTGTTAAAGTTGTTTATACGGCCACCCTCAGTGTGACCTGTATGGCTGTTGAGCAAGTATGCTTTGCATTCACTTGCGTGTGTGAAAAGCCGTAGATATTATGTGACTGGGCCGGCACGCAAAGGCAGTGCCTTTAAGGTTTATTGGCGCTCTGTACTTCTCCCTACGTCCGTGTACACAGCGGCGTTTTTAAAAAGTCATGAATTTTAATTTTTGAAACTGATACCAATAATTTTGAAACAGATACCGATAATTTCCAATATTACATTTTAAAGCATTTATCGGCCGATAATATTGGCAGTCCGATATTATCAGACATCCCTAGTTTCAATTATATACTGTTTTTTTTTTTACTAAATGACACTAAATGGTCCCTAGTGTGTGAATGTGAGTGTGAATGTTGTCTGTCTATCTGTGTTGGCCCTGTGATGAAGTGGAGACTTGTCCAGGGTGTACCCCGCCTTCCGCCCGAACGCAGCTGAGATAGGCTCCAGCACCCCCCGCGACCCCAAAAGGGATAAGTGGTAGAAAATGGATGGCATTCGTTCTTTTAATTTTGACAGGAAAAAAATGCATATTTTTAAACTTTAATATTATCTGATCATGCCAATTATATTACTATATACTGTATTGCAAAACTATTTTGTGAGATAAAAACAAATAGTTAAATATAGTTTGCATTGAAATAAACCAATCTAATCTAAAAATATCTGCTTGTCACTTATATTTATGGTTTTAAAGCAAGTTATACATTAACTATACAAATAGATAAAAATACTTTCAGTAAGTGGGCCTGGTCAGTAAGGAGCGCAAATGTGTGGAACTCAGTACCTGAGGAGGTTAAACTGCTCACAACTTACAAGGCCTTCACAAAAAAATCTTTAAATGTGGCTTATCAACGCCTACAGCTGCCAGCACTAAAAGATGAGCCTGTTTGGATGCTAAGATAAATGTTATGTTGAGATGTTGTATTCTATTTTTTATCATATTGTATATGTATTGTGTGCTTTTTTCCCTTTTCTCTGTCTATCTTTACTTTTTCTTTTAAAGTGTAATTTTACTGCCTTTCTTACATCATGGCCAGGGGACTACAGATAAAAACTAGCTTTCTGGCTAATTCTGGCTTTTTTAACCATGTGTAGTCATGTCATGTGTTTTATGAAATTGCATTGTCCCCTTTGAAATAAACTAATCTAATCTAATCTAAAAAAATATCTGCTTGTCACCTTTATTTATGATTTTAAAGGAAGTTATACATTTAAAAAAATGTAATAATCAACTGCATTTAGATTAATCATGATTAATCACAGGTCATTACCCGCATGCATAATGTAAATTAATTTGAAAAAAGCGTCCCTCTAAAAGCAGTCATTACTGCGATGTGGCCCTCAATGAAAATGAGTTGAGAATTGATTCTGAATTGAATCGACACCCAAGGAATCGAATCGAAAAGATTCACACACCTAATACGGGTGCACAAACAATGGATTTATACCCCAATCACAATTTTATTTATTTTGTTTCTAAATCAAGTCATCATTTTGAACAATGGTTTTAAAAAATATATATTTACAATAAATAAAAAATAAAAAAAATAAAAAAATGTAACTATGTTTTTAGGCCATCTACATGCAGCCAGAAGGAGCTTTTCTAACCTGTAACCTGTTTTCAAAATGTGTCATAATTATTATACCAAACAATACATTGCGAGAATCTGTTTGAATGGAGAATCGTGTTGAAGCGAGATTCGATTCTGAATCGAATCGGAACCCGGACCAAATGGTTAGCTCCCAAGTCAAGAGTCTGGGTGTCATCCTCGACAGCACACTCTCCTTTAAAGCCCACATAAACAGCATTACCCGGTCTGCTTACTTACATCTTCGGAACATTAATCGTCTTCGCCCATCCCTTACCCCTCATACTGCTGCCATACTAGTCCATAGCCTGGTCACCTCTCGCCTGGACTACTGCAACTCTCACCTGTTTGGTCTCCCTCACAAGTCACTTCACAAACTTCAGCTTCTCCAGAACTCTGCAGCCCGGATAATCACCAGAACCCCTTCAATCCAGCACATCTCCCCTGTTCTGCAGCAACTCCACTAGCTACCCATCAAACATCGTATAATTCTCCTCACTTTCAAAGCCATCCATAACCTCTCTCCATCATATCTCTCTGACCTGATCCATGTCGCCACGCCCTCACGTTCCCTAGGATCCTCTTCATCCATCCATCTCACTGTCCCCTTATTTAAACTGTCCACCATGGGTGCCCGAGCTTTCAGCCGCTCTGCCCCACATCTTTGGAACTCTTTACCACCAGACCTTCGCAACTTAGATTCAATATCCCTCTTCAAATCAAGACTCAAAACACACCTATTTCTGACTGCCCATTCATTGTAATCATCTTCTCTTCTCTATCTTTGTTGTTGTTGTTTTTTATCCAATTTGATTTTATTGTTGTGATTGTGTATGGTGTCCTTGAGTGCCCAGAAAGGCGCCTTATAAATAAAATGTATTATTATTATTATTATTATTATTACGTAGCCCTAGCATACAGCCCTGTTGTGCGTCAAATACCTGCAGTCTCTCCAGGCTGAGGTAGGACAGGAAGTCGGGTCGGCTCATGAGAGGAACAAAATTGTCGAGCAGGAAGTTGTCCAGCTGCTCCTGGACGCCCTCCACCCCCACGCTGAAGTCCTCCAGGAGGCGCATGACCTCGGCGCAGTTCTCCAGGCAGATCTTGGCCAGCAGGAAGGAGCAGCAGAACTCCACCGCCTCCGTCAGCTGCACGTACATGGCCGCCTGGCGCCACAGGAAGACACCCTGTTGAGTCCCGACTCCACGGGAAAGTCACATGCGAGGGCGTCACCTGTAAGATCTCCTGCACCGTGGGCATGCTGAGCTCCAGCGAGCCGTAGTACATGAAGCGCAGGATGTGCCCGAAACCTGCCGCCGTCAGCCCCTTCATGTGGATCTTGTCCTGGTCCCGCTCCCTCATGTCGGCCGTGAACATGACCCGGAAGTAGTCGCTCTGGGTGGCCAGAAGCGCCTTGTGGGCCTGCGAGAGGATCACGCGTCAGCACGGGGACGCCGACATGGAGAACGCGACCTAACACACCTGGAAGTGATGCTCGTCGATGGTGAGCGTGACGTCCAGCAGCAGACGCTCCTCGTAGAGAGCCCGGAAGCCCGACGACACGCTCCCATCATGCACCTGGGATAGATAGACCTCCACATCCGCCCCCGACATATCACACCTGGTGGCGGCAGGGGGGAGGATTGTCAGAAAACAAACAGCAGCAGGACAGGAAGTGTCCGTCACCTGGGATTGGCCACGGGCATGTCAGAAGGGGGTTGTCCCAGCCAATCAGAGGACAGTGCCCCGGGTTTCCAGCTGATGCTTGCAATGTCCCTTTGCCAGCGGTGATCACCTGGGCGTGCAAACATGCACATTCATCACATGTCAACAGTGCGCGTTTGTTCTTTAAAGCATGCAAAATGAATCGTGGTTAACAAAGAGGACAAGACGCAGGACGGTTCGAGTCTTGCACACCTTTTGGAGCCCCGGCGTGAACTCACGGCTTCCGATGTCTGAGCTCTAAGGGACCGCTGGCATTTTCTCCGTGTGCGTTTCCCTGCTTCTCACGCGCCACTGCAGAGACAATAGTTTGCAATGTAGATCAACTTCATATACAGTACAGGCCAAAAGTTTGGACACACCTCATTCAATGCGTTTTCATGACTATTTACATTGTAGATCAGGGGTCACCAACGCGGTGCCCGCGGGCACCAGGTAGCCCGTAAGGACCAGATGAGTAGCCCGCTGGCCTGTTCTTAAAAATAGCTCAAATAGCAGCACTTACCAGTGAGCTGCCTCTATTTTTTAAATTTTATTTATTTACTAGCAAGCTGGTCTCGCTTTGCCCGACATTTTTAATTGTAAGAGAAACAAAACTCAAATAGAATTTGAAAATCCAAGAAAATATTTTAAAGACTTGGTCTTCACTTGTTTAAATAAATTCATTATTTTTTTTACTTTGCTTCTTATAACTTTCAGAAAGACAATTTTAGAGAAAAAATACAACCTTAAAAATGATTTTAGGATTTTTAAACACATATACCTTTTTACCTTTTAAATTCCTTCCTCTTCTTTCCTGACAATTTATATCAATGTTCAAGTAAATGTATTTTTTTTATTGTAAAGAATAATAAATAAATTGTGATTTAATTCTTCATTTTAGCTTCTGTTTTTTCGATGAAGAATATTTGTGAAATATTTCTTCAAACTTATTATGATTAAAATTCAAAAAAAATATTCTGGCAAATCTAGAACATCTGTAGAATCAAATTTAAATCTTATTTCAAAGTCTTTTGAATTTCTTTTAAAATTTTTGTTCTGGAAAATCTAGAAGAAATAATGATTTGTCTTTGTTAGAAATATAGCTTGGTCCAATTTGTTATATATTCTAACAAAGTATAGATTGGATTTTAACCTATTCAATCAAAATTCTAAAAATTATCTTAATCAGGAAAAATTACTAATGATGTTCCATAAATTCTTTTTTTAAGTTTTTCTCTTCTTTTTTTCGGTTGAATTTTGAATTTTAAAGAGTCGAAATTGAAGATAAACTATGTTTCAAAATTGAATTGTCATTTTTTCGTGTTTTCTCCTCTTTTAAACCGTTCAATTAAGTGTAAATATCATTCATTATTAATAATAACATAGAGTTAAAGGTAAATTGAGCAAATTGGCTATTTCTGGCAATTTATTTAAGTGTGTATCAAACTGGTAGCCCTTCGCATTAATCAGTACCCAAGAAGTAGCTCTTGGTTTCAAAAAGGTTGGTGACCCCTGTTGTAGATTGTCACTGAAGGCATCAAAACTATGAATGAACACATGTGGAGTTATGTACTTAACAAAAAAAGGTTAAATAACTGAAAACATGTTTTACATGGACTACAGGGAGGAGGTGAAACATCTGGTTGACTGGTGCAGTACCAACACCCTGGTCCTGAACGTCGACAAGACCAAGGAGATGATCGTCGACTTCAGGAGGCACTAGTCTAGCCACACTCCACTCTTCATCAACGGCACAGCAGTGGAGATGGTAAGCAGCACCAAGTTCCTGGGGGTGTAGATAACTGACAATATGACCTGGTCCCTACACACCGGAGCTCTTGTAAAAAGAGCTACGCAGCGCATGCACTTTTTGCGTCGGATGAAAAGAGCACAGCTCCCTCCCCCCATTCTCAGCACATTCTACAGAGGCACTATAGAGAGCCTGCTGACCAACATCATCTCTGTCTGGACTGGAGCCTGCAGTGCCTCAGACTGGAAGTCTCTGCAGAGAGTGGTGAGGACGGTAGAAAAGATCATCAGGACTCCTCTTCCTCCTATACAGGAAATCGCAAAAAGCCGCTGCCTGGACTCTATAGAGAGACGTTACGCAGCCTCCATAGCAGAACTTCCAGGTTCTGTAACAGCTTCTTCCCTCAGGCCGTAAGACTCTTGAACGCATTAAAATAATCCCCTCAATTCCCCCCAAAATCGGATTAACTGGCTGGAATATAAAGCCAATATAACATACATCCATAAATGTGGATGCATATGCAAAAGTGCAATATATTTATCTGTACAGTAATCTATTTATTTACTGTATATCTGCACCTTATTGCTCTTTTATCCTGCACTACCATGAGCTAATGCAACACAATTTTGTTCTTATCTGTACTCTAAAGTTCAACTTTGAATGACAATGAAAGGATATCTAAGTCTAGTCTATATTCTAGTTTCTTCAAAATAGCCACCCTTTGCACACTCTTGGCCTTCTCTCTCTTCAAGCACACCTGTGAAGTGAAAACCATTTCAGGTGACTACCTGATTCGATTCAAGGACTCCTTCATTCCGCACTCCATCCAGCTGTGTAATCACTGGCCATACAGCGATAGATGACATCTGTCTATTACCTGACACCTTCTATGTTAGCTACCTCTCTTTGTTTATAATGTCTATTTTCTGCTGGATCTACTCTCTATTTTATGCTGCAGCTGTTACATATACTGTAATATTGTACATGCTAATTGTTATATATTGTATATATGATATAAACATAATATAATACATCAGTATATATCATATACTGTACATCCATCCATCCATTTTCTACCGCTTGTCCCGTTTGGGGTCGCGGGGGGTGCTGGAGCCTATCTCAGCTGCATTCGGGCGGAAGGCGGCGTAGACCCTGGACAAGTCGCCACCTCATCGCAGGGCCAACACAGATAGACAGACAACATTCACACTCACATTCACACACTAGGGCCCATTTAGTGTTGCCAATCAACCTATTTCCAGGTGCATGTCTTTGGGGGTGGGAGGAAGCCGGAGTACCCGGAGGGAACCCACGCAGTCACGGGGAGGACATGCAAACGCCACACAGAAAGATCCCGAGCGCAGGATCGAACCTAGGACCTTCGTATTGTGAGGCAGACGCACTAACCCCTGTTCCACCGTGCTGCCCTATACTGTACATATATTATGTAAATATTACATATATGTTATATTTTATATTGCTACTACGGTACATCTATTTTATACCTGCATTATCCTTTCCATCCTTACACTTTCCATCCTTTGTAACAGAGCTACTGAGTGGAACAATTTCCCTTGTGGATCATTCACATAATTGCCAACCTTGAGACCTCCGAATTCGGGAGATGGGGTGTGGGGGCGTATATTGTAGCCCGGAAGAGTTAGGGCTGCAAAGGATT
Source organism: Entelurus aequoreus (assembly GCF_033978785.1). Taxonomy (NCBI): domain Eukaryota; kingdom Metazoa; phylum Chordata; class Actinopteri; order Syngnathiformes; family Syngnathidae; genus Entelurus; species Entelurus aequoreus. The sequence continues at coordinate 10,146,432 of NC_084745.1, forward strand.
CTGGGTATTTGTTCTGTTGTGTTTATGTTATGTTACGGTGCGGACGTTCTCCCGAAATGTGTTTGTCATTCTTGTTTGGTGTGGGTTCACAGTGTGGCGCATATTTGTAACAGTGTTAAAGTTGTTTATACGGCCCCTCTCAGTGTGACCTGTATGGCTGTTGATCAAGTATGTCTTGCAGTCACCTACGTGTGTCTGTAGAAGCCGCATACAGATGTGACTGGGCCGGCACGCTGTCTATAACGAGAAAAAGCGGACCTGACGACAGGTTGTAGAGGACGCTAAAGGCAGTGCCAAAATGGCACGCCCTCAATATTGTTATCCGGGTGAAAATCGGGACCATCCGGGAGATTTTCGGGAGGGGCACTGAAATTCTGGAGTCTCCCGGAAAAATCGGGAGGGTTGGCAAGTATGATCATTAAAGTTTGTCTAAGTCTAAGTCTACCTTGAAGCTCATTAAGAGAATGCCAGGAGTGTGCAAAGCAGTAATCAGAGCAAAGGGTGGCTATTTTGAAGAAACTAGAATATAAAACCTCCATCCATCTTCTTCCACACACTGGCCTAGTGGTTAGAGTGTCCGCCCTGAGATCGGTAGGTTGTGAGTTCAAACCCCGGCCGAGTCATACCAAAGACTATAAATGCACTCAGCATCAAGGGTTGGAATTGGGGGTTAAATCACCAAAAATGATTCCCGGGCGCGGCACCGCTGCTGCCCACTGCTCCCCTCACCTCCCAGGGGGTGAAAAGGGGGATGGACAAATTTCACCACACCTAGTGTGTGTGTGACAATAATTCTTTAATTTTTCCGAGGTCGGGTCGCGGGGGCAGCAGCCTAAGCAGGGAAGCCCAGACTTCCCTCTCCCCAGCCACTTCGTCCAGCTCTTCCCGGGGGATCCCGAGGTTGGACTCCGCCAAGGCTGCCCTTTGTCACCGATTCTGTTCATAACTTTTATGGACAGAATTTCTAGGCGTTGAGGGGATCCGGTTTGGTGGCTGCAGGATTAGGTCTCTGCTTTTTGCAGATGATGTGGTCCTGATGGCTTCATCTGGCCAGGATCTTCAGCTCTCACTGGATCGGTTCGCAGCTGAGTGTGAAGCGACTGGGTCGAGAATCAGCACCTCCAAATCCGAGTACATGGTTCTCGCCCGGAAAAGGGTGGAGGGCCATCTCCGGGTTGCGGAGGAGACCCTGCCCCAAGTGGAGGAGTTCAAGTACCTCGGAGTCTTGTTCACGAGTGAGGGAAGAGTGGATGGTGAGATCGACGGGCGGATCGGTGCGGCGTCTTCAGTAATGCGGACGCTGTATCGATCCGTTGTGGTGAAGAAGGAGCTGAGCCGGAAGGTCGATCTACGTTCCCATCCTCACCTATGGTCATGAGCTTTGGGTTATGACCGAAAGGACAAGATCGCGGGTACAGGCGGCCGAAATGAGTTTCCTCTGCCGGGTGGCGGGGCTCTCCCTTAGAGATAGGGTGAGAAGCTCTCTCATCCGGGGGGAACTCCAAGTAAAGCCGCTGCTCCTCCACATTGAGAGGAGCCAGATGAAGAGAATATAAAACATGTTTTCAGTTATTTCACCTTTTTTTTTTTGTTAAGTACATAACTCCACATGTGCTCATTCATAGTTTTGATGTGACAATCTACAATGTAACTAGTCATGAAACTAAAGAAAACGCATTGAATGAGGAGAAGGTGTGTCCAAACTGTTGTCCTGTCCTGTACACAAACACACTGGCAATGTGACTAAGCTGTGATTGAGGGAACAATAAAACAATTTGTCAAAAAGAACACAACAGATGTTTTCATACAAATGTTTCCCAAAACAAAGGCGAGGTGACAGCAGCGCTGCTAAGTTAAAAGTCTGATTAGAGATGGTGAAAGAACACGTTTAGCAGGGTGGTTAGCATTTATTGTCTGCTTTGAACGGCTGTCACCATTTTGGTGACAACAACCGCAGGTTCCGAATGGGCTGGACCGAGGGACCGGGGGACCGGGGGGGGGACAGGCGGGGGGGAGCCCTTAGCATAGCGGCTAAATCGGTCGTCTCACCTCGGCGCTGAGAATGCCCACAAAAAGCCCTCTTGGACCAGGACGCTCGCGTTCCGTCGGACATGAAGTTGCGGGTTTAGTTCCGTAACGAGCGAAGCGGGCAGCGGTGATCCGCTGCCATGGCGTCGGTCAGCCGCCAGACAGAGTCCCGGGTCGCTCCAACATCAGATGGCTAACAAACCAGAGCAATCCATAGGCTTTATGAACGCCATTTTCTGCTGGAACGTCACTTCCTGTTTGAGCGGAAGTGGGAGCGTGGGCGCTTTTGGCAAAGAGTGTATATTAACCGGATGTATCTCTCTGTTTGCAAAAGTATGGACAATTTATATTAAAATATCCAATTTAGTTCAAGTTAAAGAAATACAATGTAAAACACATTTTTATTTAATTTAACATTTTAGACTTCCTTTATTGTCATTCAAATTTTAACTTTACAACACAGATAAGAACGAAATTTCGTTGCATTAGCTCGTGGTAGTGCAGGATAAAAGAGTAATAAGGTGCAGATATAAATAGATTTACTGTACAGATAAATATATTGCATATATTGTATGTTATATCGTCTTAATATTCCAGCGAATTAAACCGTTTTGGGGGGAATTGAGGGGATTATTATGATGGTGATATTATTATGGTTGACAACAGTTATATCTGAATGCTATAGAAAAAGTTAATCATTTTTTTTGGAATATGATACTGTACACCAATTTTTGGAGGCGATCAGAGGTTGACTGATTTTTTTCAAACATAAAAGTCGAGAAATTATCAATAACATTTTGGAAAATGGTAAAAAAAAATAAAAAAATAGAAACGCCCTTATATTATTGTCTTTTTTTGTAATCATATTATAATATATAATATATATTATAATATATAATATAATATAATATATAATATTATAATAATCATATCATAATATATTATTGTCTTTTTTTGTTATCAACCAAACCCTCCACATCCCACCCCCCTGATTGTAAATAATGTAAATAATTCAATGTATATACTCTGATGATTAACTTGTGTGATGACTGTATTATCCATCCATCCATCCATCCATCCATTTTCTACCGCTTATTCCCTTCGGGGTCGTGCTGATACCATGAATTGATTTACGTGGACCCCGACTTAAACAAGTTGAAAAACTTATTCGGGTGTCACCCTTTAGAATCAGAATCAGAATCAGAATCAGAATAGTTTTATTGCCATTGTTTGAGAACGGGTTCACAAACTAGGAATTTTTCTTGGTGCAAACGTGCGACATAAAACACATATAACACATATTTGGTATAAAAAGAGCTGTGACTGAGCTATCAGATAGACTTAGAAGGGATTCGAGGAATTCAAGGAGCTGCTGTTAGGAGTTCTTGTTCATTTGCCTGATGGCCGAGGGGAAAAAACTGTTCAGGTGGCGGGAGGTGTGGGTTTAGTGGTCAATTGTACGGAATATGTACTGTACTGTGCAATCTACTAATAATCAATCAATCAATCAAAGAATTTGCGTTGTTTTAGATAAGCCCATTTTTTTAACATGTATTTATATTGTCTCTTACTTTACATTTCTTGTTTGTATATGATGGATATTTGAACATGTTTAAATATATTGGAAGTGCCTCAATTTTGTTTTCTCCATTGTGAATATTGTTTGTGTGTTCAATAAAAAAAACCCTGAACAGATGTATCACTCGATCTGCAGTTGTGTCACTCTGTACATCGCAAGACAAAATATTGACGCAATATTCACAAAATTAATAATGTATTTTTGTAAAAATAAGAGTAATAGTTAAATACAACTATTTTTTATTTAAAAAATATAGCCTACACTATTTGGGACTACAAATCACAAACAGGACTACAAGCGCAGCACTGATGACGTCATTAAAACCCGACGGACCTGACACGCCAGTAACCTAATTATTTTTCTACTTACCGAAGGCAAGAAAATGTTAGTATGTTGTTGAAGCTTTCCATTGAAATAAGATCAATAGATGTACATGTAAAGTAAAATATTGGACATATCACTGTTGGGATTGTGATACATTTTTGACAGTGCCTGCAAGTTGCATCAGCCGCAGAAAGAGGACCCCTTGGCGGTATTGTTCAGTCAAACTAAATGCAAGTGACGAATCTTGTTTGTCATCGTTTGAGTTCATTCTGCTACGAATTAATAAAATTGACTTTTTATTTGACAGACTGTCGTAAGGGAAGCAAATGGTTTATTTATGGTTTTTAAAAATGAGGTTTTCAGGCATTGTCCCCGGCTGCCTCTTTCATTCTCTTTTCATTCAAGATGGCGGGCGACGAGTCTGGTACAACGCTGGGTCAGCCTCACTTGGCCAAACAAGACCTCAGCACTCTCGTAAGTGACCTTTTAATACTACGGAGACACTTGTGGTTTTGTGCTAGGGGCTACTGTTGGGTTGTTAGCTTCGGTTAAAGTGTTTCTTCTCGGGAAAGCTGGTCCCGAGCCACCGCCACCACCCGGCACATGACGGCCGGCTAGTAGCGCTAGCACTTAGCGTCTGTGCTCCTCACAAAGATCGAAACTAGCGCTTAGCGTCTGTGCTCCTCACAAAAATCGAAACTAACGCTTAGCGTCTGTGCTCCTAACAAAGATCGAAACTAGCGCTTAGCGTCTGGGCTCCTAATAAAGATCGAAATTAGCTCTTAGCGTCTGTGCTCCTAACAAAGATCAAAACTAGCGCTCAGCGTCTGGGCTCCTAACAAAGATCGCAACTAGCGCTTAGCGTCTGTGCTCCTAACAAAGATCGAAACTAGCGGTTAGCGTCTGTGCTCCTAAAAAAGATCGAAACTTGCGCTTAGTGTCTGTGCTCCTAACAAAGATCAAAACTAGCGCTTAGCGTCTAGGCTCCTAACAAAGATCGCAACTAGCGCTTAGCGTCTGTGCTCCTAAAAAAGATCGAAACTAGCACTTAGCGTCTGTGCTCCTAACAAAGATCGAAACCAGCTTTTCGCGTCTGTGCTGCTAACAAAGATCGAAACCAGCTTTTCGCGTCTGTGCTCCTAACAAAGATCGAAACTAACGCTTAGCGTCTGTGCTCCTAACAAAGACCAAAACTAGCGCTTAGCGTCTGGGCTCCTAATAGAGATCGAAATTAGCTCTTAGTGTCTGTGCTCCTAACAAAGATCAAAACTAGCGCTTAGCGTCTGGGCTCCTAATAGAGATCGAAATTAGCTCTTAGTGTCTGTGCTCCTAACAAAGATCAAAACTAGCGCTTAGCGTCTGGGCTCCTAATAGAGATCGAAATTAGCTCTTAGTGTCTGTGCTCCTAACAAAGATCGAAACTAGCGCTTAGCGTCTGTGCTCCTAACAAAGATCGCAACTAGCGTTTAGCGTCTGTGCTCCTAACAAAGATCGCAACTAGCGTTTAGCGTCTGTGCTCCTAACAAAGATCGAAATCCATTTAGTTCCATGCAATGACGTAAGAGTGATGACATCTCTTTCTTTTCTTTCTTTTTTGATTGATTGATTGATTGATCTCTTTCTTAAGTATTTGTCCTACGTCTTGCTATCTGAAATGTAGGGACGTGTTATGAAATATATCTATAAAGTAATTTGCATGCTCAGCTTTATAAACAATGTCTCCTCAGGATGTGTCCACCTTGAAGACTTTGTCCCCGGAGATCATCAGCCGGCAGGCCACCATCAACATTGGTAAGGACATGAACTACCCTGTGTGTTCTCTGCCATGGTTCAATTTAGCAAATAACTAGAAGAGGCAATTCCTGAAGTAATTGCGTGTGAATGCTCCAATGCTGAAGTTGAAGTGAAATGCTGACAGAATGTAGTATGAATGTAAGAATAGTTTGAATGTTGAAAAGCTGACGCTGAACTGAAATGCGAATGGAACGTAGGGTGAATGTAGAAATGGTTTGAATCTTGAAGTCGTTTAAACGCTGAAATTGCTTGAATGTCGGAATAGTTTGAACGTTGAAGAGTTTGAATTTCCAGGGAAACCATAATTAGGTTAGGAAAGTGTTAGTTTGAATGTCCAGAATGAGTGGAATGTGTTAATGTTGGAATGGTTCGGATAGGTGGAAAAATGTGGGAATTGTGCAACTTGGAAAAATGTCCCATTAATTTCAATGGGAACTTCCTGGAATTTTGGGAAAAGCGGGGTTTTTTGAAAATGATTTGGAGTATGAATGTCCTAAATGAGCTGAATTGGTTGGTGTTGGAATTGTTTAAATCGGTCAAGACATGTTGTTGTAGTAGTAAATGGTATTAGGGAATTTCGGAAAAATATGGAATTTTTTTGAACTTGGAAAAAGGGTAGTTTTAATTTCCAGAATGGTGGAATGTGTTAAAGGTGGAATGGGTTGAAAAATGTGGGAATTGTGGAAGTTTGAAAAATGGCCAATTCATTTTGAATGGGGAAAATGCAAAAAAAAAGGAATTATGGGGAATCCGGGAATTTTTTTTTTAGAATTGTTTAAGTAAAGAACACAATTCCTGAACAGGCTGAATATTTTGAAGTTGGAACAGTTTGAATCAGATGAAAAATGTGGGAGTTGTGGAACTTTGAAGAATGTCCCATTCATTTCAAGGAGAATTTCAGAAAAAATTGGGAATTTCGTGATAAGCGGGAATTTTTTTGGAAAATGGTAAAAAACTTGAATGGTCTGAATAACTTGAAATGGTCGGTGTTGGAATTTTTCTAATCGGTGGAGAAACGTTGAAGTAGTAACATGTTGAATTGACAATTAATATTATGGAAAATCTGGAATTTTTCCAGTTCAAAAAACAACTTTGTTTTTTGTTTTTTGTCCTGATTAAGAGGAATGTTTTGACGGTGGAACGGTTGAAATGCTTAGAAAAATATGGGAGGAGTAGTCGCCAGAAAAAAGGGTGGAAATAGGGCTTTGGAAAAGCAGGAATTCTGGAAAATCCTGGAATTGTTTTGAACCTCGGAAAAAAGGTAGTTTGAATTTCCAGAATGGTGGAATGTGTTGAAGGTGGAATCTTTGAATAGATTGAAAAATGTGGAAATTGTGTAAGTTTGAAAAATGGGCAATTCATTTTGAATGGGGAAAATGCAAAAAAAAAAGGAATTATGGGGAATCCGGGAATTTTTTTTTAGAATTGTTGAAGTAAAGAACTCAATTCCTGAACAGGCTGAATAATTTGAAGTTGGAACAGTTTGAATCAGATAAAAAATGTGGGAGTTGTGGAACTTTGAATAACGTCTCATTGATTTCAATGGGAATTTCAGAAAATATTGGGAATTTTGTGGTAAGCGGGAATTTTTTGGAAAATGGTAAAAAACTTGAATGAGTCGAAATGGTTGGTGTTGGAATTTTTCTAATCGGTGGAGAACTGTTGAAGTAGTAACCTGTTGAATTGACAAATAGTATCTGTGTTGGCCCTGTGATGAGGTGGCGACTTGTCCAGGGTGTACCCTGAGTGCGGCTGAGATAGGCTACAGCGACCCCAAAAGGGACAAGCGGTAGAAAATGGATGGATGGATTACGGAATTTCCAAATTTTCAAAAAACAACTTTGTTTTTTGTCCTGATTAAGAGGAATGTTTTGACGGTGGATCGATTGAAATGCGTTGAAAAATGTGGAAGGAGTAGTCGCTAGAAAAAAGGGTAGAAAAGCAGGAATTCTGGAAAATCCTGGAATTGTTTTGAACTTGGAAAAAAGGTAGTTTGAATTTCCAGAATGGTGGAATGTGTTGAAGGTGGAATGGTTTAAATAGGTTGACAAATGTGGAAATGGTGAAAGATTGAAAAATGGGGCAATTCATTTTGAATGGGAAAAATGTCCTGGAAAACCTGGAATTCAAGGGAAAGGGAAAGCCCGCGATTCCCGAATAGGCTGAACAGTTTGAAGTTGGAACGCTTTGAATCGGGTGAACAATGTGGAGGGATAGAGCGCGCTAAAATCTGGAGAAGAAGAAGAATAAGTTGAATAATAAACAGAGGAATGTTTGTTTAGAAAATGCTTTGGAGCTTTCACAAAGTGATGTGTCTTCTTTGTGTGACTTGCAGGCACCATCGGTCATGTGGCCCACGGGAAGTCCACGGTGGTCAAAGCCATCTCAGGTGTTCACACCGTCCGCTTCAAGAACGAACTGGAGAGGAACATCACCATCAAGCTAGGCTATGCCAATGCTAAGGTAGGTGGTGCAACTAGAAGAAGCTGCTCCTCGCTTTTCAGCGGACTGGGATGCTAACCGCCGCCATGTTGTTAGATCTACAAGCTGGACGACCCCAGCTGTCCCCGGCCCGAGTGCTATCGTTCTTGTGGCAGTAGCACCCCCGACGAGTTCCCCACAGACATTCCCGGCACTAAAGGCAACTTCAAACTTGTCAGGTTGGTATAAAGTAGTCACCATGTTTGTTGTTAAAATGGCGCCACCTGACAGCCCACAAAGTGTGAATTCACGAGGGCAAAGAAGCGTTTGACTCCCAAATTTGTAAATGGCGTCTCTCGTAGACACGTGTCCTTCGTGGACTGTCCCGGTCACGACATCTTGATGGCCACCATGTTGAACGGCGCCGCCGTCATGGACGCCGCCCTCCTCCTGATCGGTGAGTGGCGCTGGTTTGTGCGTGGAACCTGTGACCGAGCGCTCTTCTGTCCTCCCTCAGCGGGGAACGAGTCCTGTCCTCAGCCGCAGACGTCCGAGCATCTGGCCGCCATAGAGATCATGAAGCTGAAGCACATCCTCATCCTGCAGAACAAGATCGACCTGGTGAAGGAGAGCCAGGCCAAGGAACAGTACGAGCAGATCCTGGCCTTCGTGCAGGGTGAGAGTGCCAAGCTTTTTATTTCACTCACCTACTGTGTTTATGGAACTGTAGTCATGATTAGGAGTGCATGAGAAAATGTACACCTACAGTAGCATTTCATTTAACTTCTTGTAAGTATTGTAGTAGTGATATTGTACAAGTAATATATTGTAAGTAGTAGGGCTGCGAATCTTTGGGTGTCCCACGATTCGATTCAATATCGATTCTTGGGGTCACGATTCAATTATAAATCGATTTTTTTTCTCGATTCAACGCGATTCTCGATTCAAAAACAATAGTTTTCCAATTCAAAAGGATTCTCTATTCATTCAATACATAGATTTCAGCAGGATCTACCCCAGTCTGCTGACATGCAAGCAGAGTTGTAGATTTTTGTAAAAAGCTTTTATAATTGTAAAGGACAATGTTTTATCAACTGATTGCAATAATAAGTAGTAATGATATTGAACAACTAATATATTGTAAGTAATGTAGTAGTAGTGATATTGTACAAGTAATATTGTACGTAATTTAGTAGTAGTGATATTGTACAAGTAATGTAGTAGTAGTGATATTGTACAAGTAATGTAGTAGTAGTGATATGGTACAAGTTATATATTGTAAGTAATGCAGTAGTAGTGATATTGTACAAGTAATATTGTAAGTAATGTAGTATTAGTGATATTATAGAAGTAATATTGTAAGTAATGTAGTAGTGATATTGTACAATTAATATTGTAAGTAATGTAGTAGTAGTGATATTGTACAATTAATATATTGTAAGTAATGTAGTAGTAGTGATATTGTACAATTAATATTGTAAGTAATGCAGTATTGTACAAGTAATATTGTAAGTAATGTAGTAGTAGTGATATTGTACAAGTAATATTGTAAGTAATGTAGTATTAGTGATATTATAGAAGTAATATTGTAAGTAATGTAGTAAGTAATGTAGTAGTGATATTGTACAATTAATATTGTAAGTAATGTAGTAGTAGTGATATTGTACAATTAATATATTGTAAGTAATGTAGTAGTAGTGATATTGTACAAGTAATATTGTAAGTAATGTAGTAGTAGTGATATTATAGAAGTAATATTGTAAGTAATGTAGTAGTAGTGATATTGTACAATTAATATATTGTAAGTAATGTAGTAGTAGTGATATTGTACAATTAATATATTGTAAGTAATGTAGTAGTAGTGATATTGTACAATTAATATTGTAAGTAATGCAGTATTGTACAAGTAATATTGTAAGTAATGTAGTAGTAGTGATATTGTACAAGTAATATTGTAAGTAATGTAGTAGTAGTGATATTATAGAAGTAATATTGTAAGTAATGTAGTAGTAGTGATATTGTACAATTAATATATTGTAAGTAATGTACCGGTAGTAGTAGTGATATTGTACAATTAATATATTGTAAGTAATGTAGTAGTAGTGACATTGTACAAGTAATATTGTAAGTTATGTAGTAGTAGTGATATTGTACAAGTAATATAGTAAGTAATGTAGTAATAGTAGTGACATTGTACAAGTAATATTGTAAGTAATGTAGTAGTGATATTGTACAATTAATATTGTAAGTAATGTAGTAGTAGTGATATTGTACAATTAGTATATTATAAGTAATGTAGTAGTAGTGATATTGTACAATTAGTATATTGTAAGTAATGTAGTAGTAGTGATATTGTACAAGTAATATTGTAAGAAATGTAGTAGTAGTGATATTATAGAAGTAATATTGTAAGTAATGTAGTAGTAGTGATATTATAGAAGTAATATTGTAAGTAATGTAGTAGTAGTGATATTATAGAAGTAATATTGTAAGTAATGTAGTAGTAGTGATATTGTACAATTAATATATTGTAAGTAATGTAGTAGTAGTGATATTGTACAAGTAATATTGTAAGTAATGCAGTAATAGTAGTGATATTGTACAAGTAATATTGTAAGTAATGTAGTAGTGATATTGTACAAGTAATATTGTAAGTAATGCAGTAATAGTAGTGACATTGTACAAGTAATATTGTAAGTTATGTAGTAGTAGTGATATTGTACAAGTAATATAGTAGGTGATGCAGTAATAGTAGTGATATTGTACAAGTAATATTGTAAGTTATGTAGTAGTAGTGATATTGTACAAGTAATATAGTAGGTAATGTAGTAATAGTAGTGATATTGTACAAGTAATATTGTAAGTAATTTAGTAGTAGTGATATTGTACAAGTAATATATTGTAAGTAATGTAGTAGTAGTAGTAGTAGTAGTGATATTTTATAAATAATATATTGTAAGTAATGTAGTAGTAGTGATATTGTACAAATAATATATATAGTAAGTAATGTAGTAGTAGCAGTGATATTGTACAAGTAATAAATTATCAATATTAAAATCACGACTATTGATCATTATTATTAGTATTGCACTTCCTGTTTGTACTGCACAAAGGATGTACTTGAGATGTAAATGATATGCCATCTTGTGCAGCTCGTAAAAAAACCAACATTTGGAGGTTGCCTACAGCCACGGTTGTGTTTTTCGAGCCAGTTGTCATTTGGAAGATTTGAAAGGACAGACTTGTTTGATTGACAGGCACGGTGGCAGAGGGCGCCCCCATCATTCCCATCTCAGCTCAGCTGAAGTACAACATTGAGGTGGTGTGTGAGTACATCGTGAAGAAGATCCCTGTTCCCATTCGAGACTTCTCCTCCAAGCCCAGACTCATCGGTAAGAAGCGGCCAGAGAAGCCCCGCCTCTCACCTTGTCCTCGCTGACGGTCTTCCTCTCAGTCATCAGGTCCTTTGACGTCAACAAGCCCGGCTGCGAAGTGGACGACCTAAAAGGGGGCGTGGCAGGAGGGAGCATCCTGAAGGGCGTGCTCAAGGTGAGACCGCGCCGCACAAAACCCGCCCAAAGCGGCGAATGAGCGTCACCGACTTGCGTGTGCAGGTGGGCCAGGAGATCGAGGTGCGGCCGGGCATCGTGTCCAAGGACGACGAAGGCAAGCTGATGTGCAAACCCATCTTCTCCAAGATCGTCTCGCTCTTCGCCGAACACAACGACCTCCAGTACGCCGCGCCCGGAGGCCTCATCGGTGCGTCCTCACCTTCCTACTTTATGCGGAACCATCTAGACCAAAGTCTTCCACTGAGGGCCGCCCGCATGCAATTTGATATTTTTCATTGTCAAAACTAATACAATATATACATTTTTTAAAAACCTTTAGGACTCCCTCAAGTTTGGTGCAGTCATAAAACTGTTAGTCATATATATAATATTCAACGCTTAAATCTCTAGATCAGTGATTCTCCGGCTCCTTCTAGTGGTACGCCAAAGAATCACCTCAATAAATATTGGATTGGAATGACTCCAGTCGTTATTAAAGTTTATCTATTAGCCTTCAATGGAAGTCTTTACAATCAATACTGTGGGATAAATTCCTCGCCAAAGTAAACAAAAAGTGGCCAAAAATATTAAATATATTTGCTTAGTAAAACCTCTGCCTTGCTTTTAATGAGTACTTAGGCTACTACGCTACTGTATTTTAATGTTGGTCATTATGGCGGTACTTGTCTTTTGTGAGGTGGTGCTTTTTTTGAGAAGCACTGATCTAGATCAACTTCAGGGGCCGTACTTATCAAGCTTCTTAGAATTACTCCTAAGAAGTCTGCTAAGAGTTGACTTAAGAGTAAATAAATTCTTCGCTGAAAGCTGCACTTAAAAGTTAGTTATCAAGCGTCTTACTCACACTTTCAGCGAAGTGTAGGACTGAATCTTAAGTGTCACACTCAGAGCTGAATTACGACATTACTATGTGCCGTAAACGGAATTTTAGGTGACGTCATTTCTGTGTCCATAGAAATGACCAATCACGGAAGGGAATCCGTTGTCTAAGAATAAAGAAATATCTTGGAAATATTTAAGTGGACAATGGGAGTGTATATTTTGACAATAAACTACAAAATAATACAAAACAAACTAGTCCCTGCCGGCACTCACGCTACCGCTCCCTCTCTTCTGTCGCCCACACACTCACTGACGTCACTCACCTCACGGCCACACACATACGCTACTGTCATAACATTTTCTTTCCAATTCATTAATTAGGCAACTAATTTGAAACTGGTGTGGGTGGCTCTATATATACTAGCCCACTGCAGACACATGCAGAAATCAACAAGGAATCGAAAAGTATTAAATCTGTGACAAAAATAATATCCGCTCTGTCTAAACGATACCGTTTGATCAGCTGCTCGTCATCAAAAAAAAACCAAACATTGTTCCGTTCCCTGAATGTTCGCGCACGTCTCTCTCGCCTCAGTGCCATCCCCTGCTGGCAACTCCTAACCACTTAAGACACCTCTGAAGGTCTCTTAAATACCGTGGAGAGTAGGAGTGATTCTTAGACTTAAGAACGTTGATAAAAAGCTTTTATTCTTAAGTTTGAGAGTAGGACTAAATTTCGCAAATTCTCAGGACTTAAGTGTAAAATGGCACTCTAAGAAGCTTGATAAGTACGGCCCCAGGTCTGTCGTTAGGAATTCATAAAAAAAAAAAGTTTTATGCCCTTTTTGTCAAAGAAAACTGGCAAAAAACAAAATATGCAATATTTTCCCCAAAAAAATATTTCGAAGAGGAATATTTGATGTGAAGTAATTAGAACTTTGAATAGGTCAATAATTTATAACATTAATTTTGATTCATTATTTTAGAGCAATGACAGTTTTAAAGAAAAACCAGCCTGCTTTGTGTTATTAAAGTCAACATTGCTACTTCTAGTTACATTTCACTTTTTGGCATTTTTATTCTGCTTATTGTTTTTGTTGTTGTTTGAATAGTTTTAGAATGTGCCACACAGGCCGTAAAGAAATGAGCGCACTTTGGACACCGCTGATGTAGGCTGACCAAGTGTCTTTGCAGGTGTTGGCACCAAGATCGACCCCACGCTGTGCCGAGCGGACCGTATGGTGGGTCAGGTGCTGGGCGCCGTCGGCGAGCTGCCGGAGATCTTCACCGAGTTGGAGATCTCCTACTTCCTGCTCAGGAGGCTGCTGGGCGTGCGCACGGAGGGAGACAAGAAGGCCGCCAAGGCGAGCAAAGTTTATTCCGACTTCCGATGGTCTTCTGCGTCGCGCTGACGGGACGTTTGTCTTTGCCGCCGTAGGTCCAGAAGCTATCCAAGAACGAAGTGTTGATGGTGAACATCGGGTCGCTGTCGACAGGCGGCCGCGTCAGCGCGGTCAAAGCCGATCTGGCCAAGATCGTCCTCACCAACCCCGTCTGCACTGAAGTGGGCGAGAAGATCGCTCTGAGTCGACGTGTGGAGAAACATTGGCGGTGAGGATGAGTCTGATCAATCCCTGCGCATTTCATTAGTCCTTTAACGGTAACTCATTAGCTCCGCCCACTTTCCTCCTTGCAGTCTGATTGGCTGGGGACAGATCAGGAGGGGCGTGACAATCACGCCCACAGTGGACGACGACTGAGGACCACCACGCAGGACGTTTACTTATCGCATCACAACTCGTCTCGTTTTTTATTTCACATTCTTCTTTCCCGCCAAAGAGGATGGACGGGAAGGACGCCGGTGCGGCGAGGAGGCGCTTTGGACTGTCAATCATCCTCCTCTGGAGCTGTTTCAGTGCAGCTAACTCTTTATCCCTCTCATCCAATAAAGTGCGTTTGGAACTAACTTTGTTTTTTTTTTTGCATATCATTGAAAACCTGCAATGTAAACAATTGCAAAAAAAGTGAAAGAAATGTACTCTTATTTTACATTTAATTAGAACTAAAGCTAATGAATACATGAGAAATGTATTGCAAACTATTAAAGTATGGATGAATCTCAAATGGAAATAAAGTAAATTTGAAGACATTAGGACAGACAGACATTTTTTTCTACAATATAATCTACAGCACATAAGTACCGAATATTAACATTTATGTAAAGACTAAAGCGAAATAATGGATGATTCGAGAAGGTTTTTTCAAATCTAATTTTACAAAATGTTTTTTGTGTTGTGCCTAACAGTGTTTGAGTTTGAGTTTATTTGGAACATGCATGCATACAACATAATACATCACAATTTCCAGCTTCTCTATTCAACATGTTCGAAAAGGAGTAGGAAGAAGCAGAGCTTATTTAATCCTACCCCTTTTCCTTTACATAGCAGTTGCTAAAACTTTTGTTCACTTTCTGTTCTCTATTTATTCACAATATACTTCATAATAAAAATAAATAATTGGTGAAGTAAGTTATATTTCATATGGTGAGATGAGTAAGATTATCTTAAATGAATGGATGGATGAAATAAATTTTGAATGTTTATCATGGTGTTTCTTCTTTGTACTTTGTAGACACTTTAAGTTTGAAGAGTTTCTTGAAGTTGATCATATTAGTACAGTTTGATTTCTTTGTTTAATTCCATTCCATCATTTAATTCCGCATACTGATATACTGAAGGTCTTAAGTGTTGTACGTGCATACAAATGTTTTAAATTAAATTTTTCTCTAAGATTATATTTCTCCTCTTTTGTTGAGAAGAATTGTTGTATATTCTTGGGTAGTTAGTGTTGGACCAATAGTACTTAGGGTGTCCACCAGGAGGCAATAAACTACCACTAAGGCTGCATTTGGTGTTATCAGTGAGTGTCAGGCCGCTCAGGCGTGACGGTTTTGTTTTGGTGGACCAGCCGCTCGTAAATCAACCTAAACACGTCATGTTAGTGTGCATGCGAGCGATCATCGTGTTTTGACAGGCAAGCACATAAAATCGGCACACATAAACCGTACGTTTTTTTCATCATTGAGCACCCATAACTGGCAAAACTGAACATTACTGCCCTCTCCTGGTTTGGATTGAGAAATGCAGCCAATTATCCGAGGATTAGATTGACCACTCACTCGAAAGAGTGTTTGTGCTCCTCTGCATTCATATTTGTATTCATTAATATTTTAAATAACCAGGGGGGGGGGGGGACTCATTATAGAAAAAAACAGACTTACCGGTTTAATTTTTCGGGCTCAAACGATATGTTTTGTTTGGTTTACCAGCAGGCGGCAGCGAGGTCAGACATTCCCGGGTCCTCATTAATGGCTCTCGTTGCCATGACGACGACACCCAAACACACACACGAGAAGTGTACACACATTAATCACACTCAATGATACGTTTGTGTCTGGTTTATTACAGCAGGGGTTGTTTTCCTTTTTTAAATACAGACATTTATTTGCAAAATACTAAAGAGTATTACAACTCCAAAGTACTAAAAAGTTTATATATCGTAATCATTGTCAGCATTTTTAATTATTGTCTCTAAAACACCTGGGGGAAAGGACGGGGGGCGGGTCACTGAGGCACAACTTTTATCCTTCCAGTTTCTTTCCTTGCTAAAGAGTGAGCGTAACTCTTTTTTTTTTATACAGTTCGTCTTTCCAGAACCTTCTTTGGAGTGACTTTAACGCTTCCTAAAGGGGGGAAATAACCAAAAAACAAGATGGCGACAGGACAGAAGACTCCGCCCCTCTAAAAGTAGCAACAACACCCCCTCACACCGACAAGGCAACTTTCTGGAGATATGAGGTCCTGCATCGCTGATATGAAGCTCACTCACCACTTTGACGTCGAGTAGTGGTGACAAAATGACAAATTAATCGTCCATTTTGTTTACACGGCGCGTGTATTCATGTATCGCGCGTTTTGTCGGAGCTCTTCTTCGCTTGCGTGAAATAGCGGCCGGCACGCAACGTGAGATGCATTCTTGCCACCTACTGGACAGAGGTTGTACTACAGCTTGTATTTTGAAGCAGTAAAAAATGCAAGTCGAGTATCAAATGAAAAGAAAAAAACACAATGGAAGCTTCAGTCTGTCTTCACACCACGCATGTACCTTTATGGAATTTTGATTGGTTTTGAAAAATTGTTGAAGGGAAAAACCATGAAAGCTTCCGGAACGTTTTTAAAGTAAGCTGTCAATCAACCGAATTGGAGGCGGGGCTTCTTACTTCAGACAGTGGTGAACACGTTTTAAATATTTCCTAATGGCTGACGAGTAGGGATGTCCGATAATGGCTTTTTTGCCAATATTCCGATATTGTCCAACTCTTAATTACCGATACCGATATCAACCGATACCGATGTATACAGTCGTGGAATTAACACATTATTATGCCTAGTTTGGACAACCAGGTATGGTGTAGATAAGGTCCTTTTTAAAAAAAATTAACAAAATAAAATAAGATAAATAAATTAAAAACATTTTCTTGACAAAAAAATAAAGTAAAACAATACAAAAACTGTTACATAGAAACTAGTAATTAATGAAAATGAGTCAAATTAACTGTTAAAGGTTAGTACTATTAGTGGACCAGCAGTACGTACAATCATGTGTGCTTACGGACTGTATCCCTTGCAGACTGTATTGATATATATTGATATATAATGTAGGAACCAGAATATTAATAACAGAAAGAAACAACCCTTTTGTGTGAATGGGGGAGGGAGGTTTTTTGGGTTGGTGCACTAATTGTAAGTGTATCTGGTGTTTTTTATGTTGATTTAATAAAAAAAAAAAATAAAAAAAAAACCCCGATACGATAATAAAAAATACGATACCGATAATTTCCGATATTACATTTTAAAGCATTTATCGGCCGATATTATCGGACATCTCTACTGACGAGTATACATGTGCTCAAATACTACTTCTCATCACTTTGGATTTTAAAAAATGTTTTATTTTGAAAGTATTACCGTAGCAAAACTATTTGCAAATGCGTATGTTAATATCTCAATCTGTGTGCGTGTGTATTTTGATTTGTGTGTGTGTGTAAAAAACAAATGTCCGCCCATATCTATATCTGTGTGTGTAAAAATGCGTGTGTGTGTGTGTGTGTGTGTATTCAGATTTGAGTGAAGGAGGGACCCTGATTGGCTGTCTTTTTACACCTGACTTTTGCGACACATCTTGTTGTGTCAGACTTGTGTGTCCGTATTTGGATCGAGTAGTGAGTGGGCCCGATTTAGTGGTGAGTGCAAGCGAAGGAAAGGAGAAGTCGCAGACAGACAAGTCTTTCCACTCGTTCACATCGCTGCACACGCACACAGGTCTCACATGGCAGAAGTGTCGCAAAAGTCACGTGTAAAAAGACAGCCTATCAGGGTTCTCGCATCACACAAATCGGAATACGGAAACACACGCTTCACACACAGATTGAAATACGGACAGACTGATTTTTAAATTTTTTGCACACACACAAATCGAAATGCGGGCACACAAATTAAAACATGCAAACGCCGATCTGAATACATACACACACACAGATTGAGATACAAACACAAATTAGTACACAGACACGTGAATTTGATTACACACACACACACACACACGCACACACAGATTGAGATATACAGACACACAAATTAGTACACACTCACGTGAAATGGATTACAGAAGCACAGATTAAGATACAGACACACAAATTAGTACACAGACACGTGAATTGATTACACACACACACTCGCACACACACAGATTGAGATACAGACACACAAATTAGTACACAGACACGTGAATTGGATTACACACACACACACACACACACACACACACACACACACACACACACACACACACAGATTGAGATACAGACACACAAATTAGTACACAGACACGTGGATTGGATGACTCACACACACACGCACACACAGATTGAGATACAGACACACAAATTAGTACACTCACGTGAAATGGATTACAGAAGCACAGATTGAGATACAGACACACAAATTAGTACACAGACACGTGGATTGGATGACACACACCCACGCACACACAGATTGAGATACAGACACACAAATTAGTAAACTCACGTGAAATGGATTACAGATGCACAGATTAAGATACAGACACACAAATTAGTACACAGACACGTGAATTAGATTATGCACACACACAGATTGAGATACAGACACACAAATTAGTACACAGACACGTGAATTGGATTATGCACAAGCAAACACACACACACACACACAGATACAGACACACAAATTAGTACACAGACACATGAATCGGATTACAGGCAAAGATTGAAATACGACAAGACGTTTTTTTTTTTACACACACACAAATTGAAATGCGGGCACACAAATTAAAACATGCACGCACACATATTGAGACACAGACACACAAATTAGTACACAAACACGTGAATCGGATTACACACACACACACACACACACACAGATTGAAATACAGACAGATTTTTCTTTTTTACACACACACAAATCCAAATATGGACACACAAATTAGTACACAGACACTTGAATCAGATTACACACACACACACACACACACACACATTAGTACACGGACACGTAACTTGAAATACACACACACATACATGTCTTGCCTACTTTGTATGGACCCACGTTTGGTTAGTAGGCACACACACACACACACACACACACACAAGTTACGCATTTGTAAATGCTTTGCTACAATAACACTTCCATATAAGTTCTTGTGAGGACATGAAATGATGTGATAAGAGTATTTACTCCAATGTGATCAAGTTCTAATTAACATGCAGTAACAACTCGCCGCCAGCAGGGGAGCTGTAGCACACCTACAAGTTGCTTATTTCGCGGGACTAACCAACTCAGAAACGGGGGTGGGAAGTAGGGAGCGGAGTCACCGTGAACTTTGCATTTGTATAGAAAAAAAATAGCGAGGAGATGACAGAAGCTCATCAGGCAGTCACATGACCAGCCGACCAATGGCGTGGAGTGGCAGGCACACTCGCGGTCTATTGCTAGTTGAAAACAGTCCTTCAGCCCACACCATTCACACGCCAGAACCTTCTACTTTCAACAGTAGAAATAAAAGTCCGGGTGGCGCGGTTTTCCTTTTTTTTTTTCTCCCTCCAGATCCCCTCAAGTGGGCGGGACAACAGAACCACTTTGACACAAAGAAGAGCCGGCGCCGGCGTATTTGTGCATTTCCTGTTTCGTCCTACGGCGACAACAAGACCCTGGAAAGTGGAAAGGTGTTGTTCTCCAAAGTCGGTCTCGGCTTAGCGTTATTGCTCCACACGCTTGTTTGTTTTTTTGTCTCTGTGCAAAAGAAAAACTACCAAAAAAAAAAAAAAAGGGCGCTTAGCGTCCGTGTTTTCGTATCAAAACGAAGCGGGAAACTAAGGCGTCAATAAATAAGAAGACAAATACATTAAATTGACCTTTCAGTGCCATTTCTTTGGGAGGAACTCCATGTTGACTTGTGGGCAAATAGTTTTTTTTGAGGAATGAAACTTGAGTTGGAACAGGAAGTGGAAAAGCATGGTTTCACTAGCACGTGCCCTCGTGTGGTTCAATGTGGTACTGCAACTGTCAACAACGAGCGACGTCCGACAAAGGAAAAGTGCTGCTGATCGTCGCCCTCTCGTCTATTCCGGGTCAACGTTGCTAACCCCGCCGACCGAGGTTAACGGCAAAAGCAACGAGCGATCTCCGAGTTCTGAGCTCGTTATTGTGGAACACGCCACGATGCGGAGGGAAGGTAAAAAAAAGTGCACGACACGGAAAGAAAAAGTGTTTTTTTCCCTCTCGTCCGTTCAAACGCCGCAGCTGCAAAGAGGCAAACTGCAAAGCTTTTTTTTTTGCCTTTAACATACTCTAAAAAATATAAAAAAATAGTAATAATCGTACGGCTATTAAAAGACTTTTACGACCAAAATGTTGGCTAACCTCACGTGGTCTCAAACACTGGAGTTAGCTAACGCTGCACTGCAAAAACTGAAATCTAAGTCAGATGAAATATCTCAAATAAGGGTGATATTTACTTATTTTCTGTCTGATAAGATAATTCTTCTCACTAAGCAGATTTTTATGTTAGAGTGTTTTACTTGTTTAAAGGGTTTTGGTCCTAAATGATCTCAGTAAGATATCAGAGTATGTTGCTGAGATTTGATGACCTATGTTAAGTAAAACATGCTTGAAACTAGAATATCAACTGATGCAAAGCTGTGTCATTAATAGGGATGATGTTCGAAACCGGTTCTCCCGGTTGTTCGATAAGAAAAGAACCGTTCGATAAGAAAATAACCGATTCCATGGACTCGAATCCCTTTATGAGAACCGGTTCTCGTTATCGAGGCCACTATAGTAAAGAAAAAGAGTTGGTTCTTTATTCGAATGCCTGGGAACGAATCCCGTCCCACAAGAAATGCCCTGTGGCACGTCCCAGGAAATGACGTAGCTCGGTCATTAGGCGGCAGATACAGAAGCAGCAACAACAATGGACCGGAAAAAACGCCTCAAGGCATGGCTTCATTTTACAAAAAAATACGACGAGGAAATGGTTATCTGCAATTATTGCCAGGCTTCGCTCTCATGTAAGGGGGGAAGTACAACAAGCATGATGAAACATGTTCAGGCCGTACATAACCTGAAGGTTAGAGAAAGGTGTCGTGGAGTCATTCCTGGAGGAGGCCACACTGATGGACCCCAGAAGGATGTTCCAATAGCAGCAGAAGTGCACTTTTTGGAGAGCTGTATTATTTTCAGTTTTGTGCCCAAGGGACTGATTTTATTTAACACTATATTATTATTTATACACCTATAGTGATCACAGAGACAGGTTGGTTTTGTGTTACTGTATATATTTGTTTTTCTAAAAAATCCCACTTAATATACTTTGGGTAACAATAGTCAATATTTATTTATTTTATTACATTTTTTAGGGGGGTAACAACAGTCAATATTTATTTATTTATTTTATTTTATTCTTATAAAATAAAAGTGAGCTTTTGTTAAACCAAATATTGTGTGTTTTTTTCCATATACAACAACCTATCTGGATTCGATAAGAGAATCGACAAGGAATCGGTTCGATAAGAGGATTCGATAATGGGCTCGAACTCGATAATTTCTTATAAAACATCATCCCTAGTCATTAACACTCGCAAGTATAAAACTACTTTTTTAAAGTAATAATTTCTTACTTCAAGCATGAAAAAAAAAAGTCATGATGCCGAGCGCATATCGTTATGTCAAGATAATGGCACTAGCATTTACTTATTTAAGAATATTTTTCCACATATTGAGCAAAAAGTTTTTTTCTACCAAGAAAAGTGCACTTGTTATTAGTGAGAATACACTTATTTTAAGGTATTTTTGGGTTCATTGAGGTTAGCTAATTTGACTTGTTTTGGAGAGTCTTGACAAGCCGAACTTTCTGGTTCTATTGGCAGATAATTTTGCTTAGTTCAAGTAAAATATACGGAGCCCCTAAAGGGACATGGGGGAATTATTTCTTTTTTTTTAATTTAATTTGTTTTTAGACACGAGACACTTTTTATAAAGTTATAAAAAAAAATAAAACATTTTTTATTTATTTTTTATTTTATTTTTAGACATGTATCTCGTGCGCACGAGATACATGTTTAATAAAAAAAATAAAAAAAATATTATTATTATTTTTTTTTTATAACTTTATAAAAAGTTTCTCGTGTGCACGAGATAGTTTAAAAAAAAAATAAAAATAAAATAATAATACAAATTTTTTTCCCCCCCATGCCCTTTTAGGGGCTCCGTAAAAATACCCCTAATTTTTTTAATTTTTTTTTCTTGTTTTTGAACACTGACTTTTTGCAGTGTGCGAGGGATACATGAGCGATATATTGTTTGGGGTCGTTGGGGTGGAACGCAGTTGACAGATGTTGCCCTGAAAGAAACTGCTGCAGTTCCGGGTGCTGCCAGCAGGGGGCAGGAAGGAACGTTCCAGGTAGTGAATGTTTACTTGCTCCTCCTCGGCGTACATTCGGTAAACAAAAGCAGGAAGTCGTCGCTGCGGACGTATTTTTTTGTTGCTACGGCTTCGCTTCCTGTATGTCGGCCGCCGTCCGCGAGTGTTCGCTCGGCTCGCCGCCCTGTTCCGTCGAGCCGATGAAGTCCGGCGAGGCTCGCGTCACGCTATTGTACGAGGGCGGCGAGGAGGTGGAGGAAACGGTCTCGGAGCGCTCCGTCCCCGTCAGACCGGTGCCGTAGTTCTCTCTGATCATGGCGGCGATCAGCCCTTCTTTCTCCGGCGCCGCGTCCTCCTCGTCGGCGTCGTCGTCGTCGCCGTCGGCCCGGGCGTGGCGAGGAGTGGTGATCTGGCGGTACAAGAAGGAGGCGGCCTTCATCTGCCGCCGGACCAGATGGCGGCGGTAGCAGCGCTGGATGACGGCGGCCGAGACGTCCTCCTGCTTGCGCCTGAGCGTGGTGGTGATGGGCTCGTAGGAGATCTTGGACGGGTTGGCCATCATGAACTTCTCCTCCATCTGCTGCTTGAGAGCGTCCATCTCGCCCGACTCGCCCAGCACGCGCTTGGTGAAGGCGAAGAGGATGTCCAGGCAGTGGATCTTGTCCCCGCTCACCATGGGGAGATCCATGGAGATCAGCTTGATCTTGTTGGGCTTCCCGATGCGCAGCGGCTCCGACAGCGAGTCGGCGAAGTCGGACAGCTTGGAGTACTCGATGAACTGCGTGGCCTCGCAGTCGAACTTCTCCCACACCTCGTAGAACATCTCGAAGTCGTCCTCGCTCAGCGGCTCCGTGCTCTCCTCCGTGGCCACGCTGAAGTTCTCCAGGATGATGGCGATGTACATGTTGACCACGATGAGGAAGGAGATGATGATGTAGGTGACGAAGAAGGTGATGCCCACCGACGGGTTGCCGCAGTTCCCGCGCTGGGCGGTGCCCGTGTGCGGGATGTCGTTGTTGCACTCCTCGGGCGAGTTGTTGAGGATGGGACTGAGCAGACCGTCCCAGCCGGCCGACGTGGTGATCTGGAACAGGCAGATCATGCTGTTCCCGAAGGTCTCGAAGTTGAACATGTCGTCGATGCCCGCCTG